>NC_090266.1:679060437-679361837 GCF_040414725.1 Anabrus simplex
AGTGGTCATAAATGACAGATGACAAGCAATAAACATCGTCATGGTGCTAGGGCAAATATTTGTGGTTTTTTACGATTGCTTTTACGTCACACCGATACAGATAGTTCTAATGGCGACGTTAGAAGAGGAAAGGGCTAGGAGTGGGAAGGAAGTGGTCATGACTTCAATTAAGGTACAGCCCCAGCATGTGCCTGGTGTGAAAATGGGAAACCACGGAGGACCATCTTCAGGGCGGCCGAGAGTGAGGTCCAAACCCACTATATCGGGGATGTGCGCCTCTAACCGCACGGCCATCTCGCCCGGTTTAATAACTTTTATAGACATATGGGGACAGTATGTGGCCATGAATAAATTTTTTCCATGGTACTGCTGTACCGAGTGACCTGGGTTTGACTACAGCCAAGCATGGTCAGCGATACGATAATATCATTGATGAAAACAATAAATCATTTTTCTGGTTTTATTTTCCATGGGCTTTGTAAATAAACACTCAGCCACCCATGTTCCATATATTTCCAAAGTTAATGAAGTTATACTGTAGGGTTGTAATTTGCATCATACAGTCAAGGACTCATAACCAGCATTGATGAGGTTATGTACGTCATTCATTATCTCCTTTGAGTTTTTTGACCATCGGGTATTTGTTTAAACACGGTGTATTAAATTAATCGTCTCTAAATATATTAAATAGATTGCTGAATAATTGTGCTGGACAAGGTAGTGACCTGACATTCACTCTAATAAGAGTTATAGAAAATTACCACTCTTAAAAAATAATCTTACGACGGCGGTATACAAACTGATAACAAAATCAAGTCGACTATAACGTGTACTATCGATTACAGGACAGATTCCTCTGAAAAGACTAAAACACCGCCAAATTCTTTGAGTTTCAAGAACATAACTATTACTATTTCCTGGTTTAGTTCTGTTCTGTTCTATTCTATTTTTAAATGTTGCCATACGTCGTACCGATACAGATAGGTCTTATGGCGCCGATGGGATAGGAAAGGCCTAGTAGTTGGAAGGAAGCGGCCATGGCCTTAATTAAGGTGAGATATGCTGAGTCCATTCAACGTTCACCCCCGTACACCCGTACAGTGAAGCCGGTCTGAAAGAAGACCAATATAAAGAAAATGTCGTCCAGAAGCTGACTTCTTCCTTGCTGATCATAGCTGTGAGCTCACTGCATTAGCTTTGGAGCATCCTAATTCATTTTATATTATTGTACTACCATTCAGGGGGAATATTTATCCTAAATACCTGATATGATCCACCTGTTTCAGTTTCATATTCACTGCCTGGCTTTCGTTGCTCTTATGATTCTTCCTTCCATTGGAAATGGTAATTTCATGTCATACTTATTAAACCTCTTTTCAAGCTCCAAGACAATAGACTTCAGGCATTCATCAATATCTGCCATTGAAATAAATTCGACGTAACGAACCCGCTTCCTTCCAACTCCTAGGCCTTTCCTATCCCATCGTCGCCATAAGACCTATCTGTGTCAGTACGATGTAAAACCAATAGCGAAAGAAAGTTACTAATGCTCGAGACTATCTCAAAACTCAGGTGTGATCAGTTCGTAATAGGAATATAATTATGGGGCCAATCATCTTGGGAACGTGTAACGAAAGAAGGGAAATATGTCAATGTGGAAGAAAATCAGCTGTAACTACACTCAGGCAAACAGGGTTAACACACAAAAATCTACTGTCATAAGGCAATACACTAAACTTTAACAGAATTCTTTTTAAATTATTGGCTTTAGGTACTAGACCAAACAGCCAGCTAGAATAGAATTAGAATAGAGAATATACACTGAGAATACATAGACACATATGAATCTTCCATATTATTGTACTGGGATTACGTTCTGAGCCCTTACTGAATGCTCACACACACATACACAGAGAAGAATAAGAAATTAAAACACTGCAATTGTAGTATGTTCAGTTCTTTTTTCCGATGTTGTATCACGTCAAACTTTAATAGTCTTAAATTGGTGTATTTCATGAATATGGCGATAACATTATACACCTCTGTTTTTTGGGAGGATAAAATGCACTGTATGTTGAGTGGTAGCTGGAAGTTCAATGAAAGTAAAGTAGTTATGAATTTTTTCCGCTGTACATTATAAAGATGGCACGAGAAGATGTGGTTGAGGTCAGCGATTGCTTCGCAGTCGCAGGAAGAGTAACGCGAGTTTAGGACTCCTATCCGGTAGAGATGATCTGCAAAACTGCCGTGATTGAACCTCATGCGAATAAGAGAAGTGACGTATCGGCAACAAATATTCTATTTGGAGAATCGAGCTGAGTGAGGAGGGTATGGTTGTACTGCAGCGTATTGTTTTCCCCGTTGCCTTTTGGTAATATACCATTCTTCTTCAATTTGCGTCCGGGAACGCTCCTTGATACAGTCTCGAATAGACACTGGTGAACCTAGTCGTTTAACAGAAATTATGCAAGCGTTAAGATTTCGATGCCAGGCATTGAGTAATTTATTCGAAGTTTCCTTAGATGAGTATTCCATTCCATTTCCGTCTTCAAACACGGTGGGGTGCGTTCGGTCTTAGTTTATTTGGGAGACCCTGTGCATCAGAACCGCTGATAGCTGTCACAATCGTACCAAAACAAAGACCAGGATCTCGACATCACATACCTAAATGTACATGTATGTCATCTGGACATTAACAAAAACTGCGGTGACATTAAGAAAACAAACAAATAATGCTCTTACTATACCAGAAGAATTCTAAAATTGCAACTGCTAGGATCCGCAAACTCTACCAACGTTGTTATCACAACCCAAAGGATAAAATCCAAAATATTACACTATTTATCTTTCCTACGGAAATAACACACGTAACTCAGAAGATGTTTACTTCAGTGCAGTAGGAATTCCTCTATGATGACAATCGGGTTTATACAGATAATAATCATGGACGTGGATGGTAATAACAACACAGACCTATGGTTTACGACATAAGACACCCCTTGGCAGTAATACACACTATCTGACACGTTGGATAATCTCTCGATAGAATAACTTAATAAAGGGAAACTTTACGCTGCTCCATAAATGCGTAGCCGAATAAAAATTGAAACACTTGGCTATTCAAGTCTAGGTCCTAATATAACACTAGTGCAATGGGCATTAGCGATCTGCTCATTCAGTGGAGGACAGGAATTGCCTGTGTGACGTCACCTCACTCTACTGTACGTGCTCGCAGTAAATAGGAGATCACTCTGTGACGTCATCGCACTCTGCCTTGCTTTCTTGCAACCACACGGGAAGAGGAAATGGTTTGAGACGTGCGGGATGCAGCGATGTAGGAGAAACGGTTAGCAGCTCTGGTGTTAATTAAACAACTGACGTCTTGGATATCGTAATTTTTATGCTGACTCTTTGAATTACGCAATTGGTTACAGATTATAAACAATTGCATTTCGGCTCTACGTTACGAGAAGATATATGACAATTCTAGTTTATGTTATGGATAGCCATGTTACAATGCAAAAGTAACAGTGAATAATACAGTTTTCTCTGCAATTTAGAAGTGAACCATACAGAACATTTTCCTGCGTTTTCTGTTTCGTTTTCTTTAACCAGTTTATTTATTTATTTATTTATTTATTTATTTATTTATTTATTTATTTATTTATTGACTTTAGCAGTGGCGAAGTTAGGGCTCGTGGCCCTCTCTTACACTTAACCACATAATTAATCTACAGATAATACATATACAGGGTTATTCACCTAACATGTTACACGCAAATAACTTCTAAACCATTAAAGATATCAGCATTCTGTTTTCATATTCGTAAATGGTACGCATGATCTTGTAAACTAACGTGCTACTTAGTCTCATGGGGTGATTAACAACCGAGATATTGATACTAACTCCATATTTTTAAATGGAACGGCACACATTTATACAGCTGCTTTAAAAGTACATTTGCATACAAGTTCAAATATGTAAGTATTTTCAAAATCGGACAATTACTTTTTGAGATATAAGTAAGAACAGCATGCGCTGTTTTGCATGCCGCATCACGCGGCGTGAAGTCGGGCAAGCAGTTTCCTGGGAGTGAGTTCAGCCACAGAATAGGTACCAGGCATGTAAGCACCTCGTATACATGTGATGGGTTTGCAAAGTGTGTATGAAAGGCGAACACATGACAGGACAGAAAGGGTTGATATGTTTAAAACGAATAAAATAAGTACTTTGCCTTGAAAGGAACATAACGAAAGCTATAATTGTCACTGGTTTTAGTGTACAGTTCATACTACTCTATGAGTTGAGAAATAAACGTAACACAAAACACCGGAAGACCTCCTTCTAGAAAAGCAAATGTTCAGAGCTGATCGTAATGAGATGGCAGCAACACTATTATTTATGTTTTATTTTACGCGCATTAATCTCCGCAGAGCTCCAGCGCGACTGTAGTAGCGTACATTCGGGAGAGCGTAGGTTCGAGTCCTGCCTCGCCCAACCTGACATTGATTTTCATGGTGTCCCATGTTCAACATCAGGCAAATACCGGATAGGTACCTTTGTGATAGGCCACGGCCGACTTTCTTTCGAAATCCTTCCCATTCCCACCCGTCAGAAAAAACGCTAAACTGAGTGCAGCCTATTACATGTCAAAACAAAACAATACAACTTTAATCTCCCTTCCCCGTTGTGTGTTCGCCAGTAATACAATAACGTTGCACACCCAGGGTATGTTACGGTACATCACATTATGTTTACAGTACATGCCTGGTATCCGTTCTGTGGCTGGAATCAAGGCCAGGAAGCAGCTTGCGCCTCAATATGTCCTTGCCCGACTTCACGCCGTCTGATGCAGCGTGCCAAACCGCGCATGCTGTTCTTATTTATATCTCAAAAAGTAATTGTCCGATTTTCAAAATGCTTACATATTTGAACTTGTACGCAGATGAACTTTTAAATAAGCTGTATAAATTTGTGCCATTTCATTTAAAAATATGGACTTAGTATCAATATCTCGGTTGTTAATCACCCCATGAGACTAAGTAGTACGTTATTTTATAAGCCCCTGCGTACCATTTACGAATATGAAAACAGAATGCTGATATCTTTAATGGTTTAGAAGTTATTTGCGTGTAACATGTTAGGTGAATAACCCTGTATAAAAAAAAGTACTATTCTATCATAAAATCAAAGATAAGCTAAAAATTACAGATTTGGACAACATATAATGAAGAAAGAAAGCAGAGTTCAACAAATAAAATAGAATAAAATTCGGAGAGTATAGATAATGAGAAAGAGTTAATGTCATAATGAAAAGTAAGATACAAACTGGAAAAAATAAGCAATGCATAAAGAGAACACAATAAGTAATAAAGTAAATGGAAATATAAGTATGGCCATAAAAGTGATCTATGTACATGAGTAAGAAGCTAAATATTATGTACATTACGCTATAATAATAATAATAATAATAATAATAATAATAATAATAATAATAATAATAATAATAATAATAATAATCACAATCACACAACCTATCATACGTCATCATACACATGAAACAATCAGCGGTATTCAACAGGTAATCTCTACATGCAGTCTTAAATTTCGATGTTGAGTCTGAGTTCCTGACAGCAGCTGGGAGTGAATTCCAAAGCCGTGACCCAGCCACAATGAAGGATCTGTTATATATTGAAGAGTGTTTGACGGGAATAGCGAGGGAAGTGCCAGGTGTTAGGATGTAATGTTTGGGCAATTTGTAATCTAAGATTGCATGTTAGGTTGTAATCTGGCAAGGTACATCGGGATTTGAACTTACCAAGTTTCATAACAGAAAGGAATTTTTCATACTTAATGTGCCGAACCGTGAAGATGCAGCAGATACATACAGCCTGGGAAATCTGGTTTGAGGGACATTCCTAAAAAATCAGCCAATTCCTCCTTGTGTTTATACTTGTCCTTCAACAATCGTTGCATTGTAAATTTAACTGTTCCATTTGGTAAAAGTAAACTCGTGTCCTCATCCTGATGTGGTGCAGCTCTTTTTAGGCACACCCCCATTGGAGGTGAGCTGCATGTACCATTTCAACCACATACCAGCCCTCCTGCCATTCTTAAATTTCTGGCAGTACCGGGAATCGAACCCGGGCCCCCGAGGACGGCAGCTAATAACACTAACCGTTACGCTACGGAGGCGAACTTCCATTTGGTACCTGGTAGGAACACTTTTGGCATCCACTGAACATGGGATTCCAAAGAGCTAAACGTAGAAGAAAATATTTCTACGCCTTGAAACCTGGACTCAAATTGTTGAAGATCTTGTAGAATTTCCACATATTTTTCAAAGACGCTAATATCAAGAGAACGCACGAAATTGTCATCGAGAGCGCTACAGCTGACTGATCCCCACTTCCGCATTCACAGCGCCGGCTGTATAGGCAACATTGAATTACTGGCTCAGCTCGTGCCTAACGTCATACGAACAGGCTTGCTCTTCTTTCAGACACGTCGCACCGTCTAATACTATCTTTGTACTAATTCTTAAATCAACTACCAGGGTTTGTCGACAACTGATACAATTCGTAAAACAATATTAGCTGGCCTTTATCTGATGATTCATATTTTAACACAATGGCGCGAAAGTCTGCACACCCTATTTGATATTTCTCCCCATGTATTTACGACAATCTATGAGATAGTATAACTACCGAAATGACATTACCTCTGCAATATGACCTCAAGAACACTTCACTTTACCACAACTACAACAAAAACCAACATACATGGAAATGATCCTAGCTTGCGCTTGACATCATCTCAAGAGAAACTTCAATTTACCACAACAAGAACACACATGGACACCATCCTAGCTTGCGCATGTAAAACACGAATGTAGACATAAATTCACTGAACAACTTCAGAATGGGATATAATTTATTTATTTTGGTGAATAAGAATATGCGTCCGCCTCTGTGGTGTAGTGGTTAGTGTGATCAGCTGCCACCCCCGGAGGCTCGGGTTCGATTCCCGGCTCTGCCACGAAATTTGAAAAGTGGTACGAGGGCTGGAACGCGGTCCACTCAGCTTCGGGAGGTCATCTGAGTAGAGGTGGGTTCGATTCCCACCTCAACCATCCTGGAAGCGGTTTTCCGAGGTTTCCCATTTCTCCTCCAGGCAAATGCCGGGATGGTACCTAACTTAAGGCCACGACCGCTTCCTTCCCTCTTCCATGTCTATCCTTTCCAATCTTCACATCTCCCTCGCAAGGCCCCTGTTCAGCATAGCAGGTGTGGCCACCTGGGCAAGGTACTGGTCATCCTCCCCAGTTGTATCCCCGACTCAGAGTCTGAAGCTCCATGACACTGCCCTTGAGGTGGTAGAGGTGGGATCCCTCGCTGAGTCCGAGGGGAAAACCGACCTTGGAGGGTAAACCGATAAAGAATAAGAATAGGAATATGCCATCGAAGGCTGCTGTTCTTTGGTTCAAGGGGCCCCAGATTTGATTCCCGACCGGGTCGGGGATTTTAACTTTTGTTGGTTAATTCCTCCGGCTCGAGGACCGTCTATTTTTGCCGTCTTCAACATTAGATTTCATCCTCACAGACGCGCATGTCGAGCATGGACGTCAGCTTAAAAAATCTGCAACAGACCTCTCCCGAGGTCATACAGTATTATATCTTACTTCGCTTTTGGATTCACGTCGCACTGACTGAGACAGCTCCTATGGCGACAGTGGCCTAAAATAGGGTATAATCCCGGCATTTGCCTACAGAAAAAATGGGAAACCATGGAAAGCAATCTCCAGGGCTGCCGACAGTGGGGTTAGAACCAACAATCTTCCGACTGCAAACTCACAGCTACGAGTATGTGACTCTAACCGCGTCAACTCGCTCGATGTACGCGATGATGATGATGATGATGATTATTGTTATTATTATTATTATTATTATTATTATTATTATTATTATTATTTATTAATATTACTATTATTACCTGGCACCGTTACACCAACCTGTGCAATGAAAGCTGCTCGCAGTGACAGGTGAATGTAGTTACTTGCCCAATCGAGGGAGAAGGTTCATTACTGCACCTCTCTGTGTCAAAGTCACGCGTCTGTCCCTCATCACCATTTCTCCAGCGTATAGAAGAATCCGTCTCATGTTGGTTGACGACCTACGAAGCTTCGTATCTCGCTGACATTCGACCGTCTACATATTCATGGCACCCTTTCCTTACTCCACCCTACCGCACGTAAACTCCGGCTCAGGAACACCTCTGCGGAGGTTCGGACCTGCCTTCGGGCAGAATAACCCTTATCTTACCTTTCCTTACCAGAGTCTCCAGTCACTCCAAACGCAGATACAGTTCTTCGGTGGATGTTTACTGTTTCCGGGTTTTCCATACCTCTCCTGGTTGCTTACACATGGTCATGATCATTTTCCTAATGTACGAAGGTTGTTCAATAAGTAAAGTTATAAAGGGAACACACTTGTGAATTTTTCACTATTTTGTTCCAATTTCAAAGAAAAGAAAGAACAGTGTCCGCCTCTGTGGTGTAGTGGTTAGTGTGATTAGCTGCCACCCTCGGAGGCCCAGGTTCGATTCCCGGATCTGCCACGAAATTTGAAAAGTAGTACGAGGGCTGGAACGGGGTCCACTCAGCCTCGGGAGGACAACTGAGTAGAGGTGGGTTCGATTCCCACCTCAGCTATCCTGGATGTGGTTTTCCGTGGTTTCCCACTTCTCCTCCAGGCAAAATGCCGGGATGGCACCTAACTTAAGACCATGGCCGCTTCCTTCCCTCTTCCTTGTCTATCGCTTCCACTCATCCCATCCCCCCACCAAGGCCCCTATTCAGCATAGCAGGTGAGGCCGCCTGGGCGAGGTACTGGTCATCCTCCCCAGTTGTATACCCCGACCACCCAAAGTCTCACGCTCCAGGACACTGCCCTTGAGGCGGTAGAGTTGGGATCCCTCGCTAAGTCCGAGGGAAAAGCCAACCCTTGAGGGTAAGCAAATTAACAAAGAAATAAAGAAAGAAAGAACAGTTATATAGCTGGTTCCCTTCATGACCATAAGTCCGCTCATAATATTAATCGAAAACCTCAGTTCGTAGGTGATGGGGTGAAGGAAATGTGGTCAAACGTTTAGATTGGTAGTGTGATTATATTTTTGCATCTGTGAGGCACATCGGATTCTCAAGTCATGACAGAAAATGATCTGAATCGATCAGGTGGCTGCGTAGTTTGGGTCACGTAGCTAACAGCTTGCATTCAGGAGATAGTGGGTTGGAACCCCACTTCGGAAGCCCTAAAAATGGTTTCCGTGATTTCCCATTTTCGCACCAGGCAAATGCTGTGACACTACTTTAATTGAATCGTTTGTTTTTAAAGGGGCTTACATGAGACAATTTTTCAGGAAAAACAAAGGAATGAGTACACTTCACATATTTATCTTATTTTATTTTTCCCGTACAGAGTAGGTACATAATGCTGTTTAGAATATGATTCATACAAACATGAACATGTTTCTTCCCAATAAAGAGTGTTAAAGTCAATGGACATGTGTCCTTTTAAAAATAAATAAAATTATTTTGCTGCCTACAGGAATAATTGATGATGATGATGATTATGCTTGTTGTTTAAAGGGGCCTAACATCGAGGTCATCGGCCCCTTAATAGGACCAAAGTTGCTTTATGTCGCGCCGACACAGATAGGTCTTATGGCGAAGATGGGAGAGGAAGGAATAGGAGTTGGAAGGAAGCGGCCATGGCCTTAATGTACAGCCCCAGAATTTGCCTAGTGTGAAAATGGGAAACCATGGAAAACCATCTTCAGGTCTGCTGACACTCACCACCTGTCTAATACTGGATACTGGCCACACTTAAGCGACTGCAGCTATCGAGATCGGTATTAATAGTATCAAAGTCCACAATGTTCACAGTCATTTGTTGGCCATGTCAGAATGTCCTTGTAAAATTCTTCGTACTCGTGAGGGATGTACTGCATGACCTTGTTGACGTCTTGAAGTTTCGTTGAATCAATATGTGTTCTCTGAGTGTAAGCTTTTGAAGTTGGCATAATCGCCTCAAAACAAAGATAAGGATCTCGACATCAAATACCAAAATGTACATGTATGTGATCTGGACATTAAAAAAATTCCGGTGACATTGAAAAATATAATGCACAGCAGTTTGAAGGTGTTCCTTAGAAGTCCAGCAATGCACGTGTACGACACTACGGTTCCTGGTGCTTTTCGACTGTACACGAAGTGTGAAAATTGGCTGATTGCAAAAGATTGTTTTTGTTATTTGGGAACACCTTTCCTCAAACACTCTGCAGAAAGTACATCTTTCTTATAATTCTTTGTCCAGCACCATTTATAATCATTGATGTCTTAAGTCTTCATCAGTTCGTTCGTAATCTGTTTACCTTCCAGGGTTGGTTTATCCCTCGAACTCAGCGAGAGATCCCACCTCTACTGCCTCAAGGGCAGTGTCCTGGAGCTTCAGACTCTGGTTATGTGGATACAACTGGGGAGAATGACCAGTACCTCGCCCAGGCGGCCTCCCCTGCTCTGCTGAACAGGGGCCTTGTTGGGGGATTGGAAGTTTGGAAGGGATAGACAAGGAAGAGGGAAGGAAGCGGCCGTGGCCTTAAGTTAGGTACCATCCCGGCATTTGCCTGGAGGAGAAGTGGGAAACCACGGAAAACCACTTCGAGGATGGCTGAGGAGGGAATTGAACCCCCCTCTACTCAGTTGACCTCCCGAGGCTGAGTGAACCCCGTTCCAGCCCTCATACCACTTTTCAAATTTCATGGCAGAGCCGGGAATCGAACCCGAGCCTCTGGGGGTGGCATGTAATCACACTCACCACTACACCATAGAGGCGGTCTTCATCAGTTTTACAATAAATTTACCAGATTTACTTGATTCTGCAATTTTTTAGCATATTCTTCTGGTGTATACACTCGGTTGATTTTTCACAAAGATCTTTTTATAACTCCGAAATCTCGATCACAGGGGAGACGTATGTGTCCCCTATTTGGAGTAACTGTATGTTATCATTCATTTATTTTTAAAACGGCACAAATATGTAAGAGGTGCCCTTTTAAAAATAAACACCGTTTTGCAGGTAGAACTGCCTTTTATTCACAAGAGATGCATTTAGCCTCTGTGGGTCAGTGATAGAGTGTCGGCCTCCGGATCCCAAGATAACGGGTTCAAACCCGGCAGGAGTAGTCGGATTTTTGAAGGGCGAAAAAAGTCAATTCGACACTCCATGTCGTACGATCTCGGCATGTAAAAGATCTCTGGTGACACGTTTGGTGTTTATCCGACAAAATTCGTTAAATCTCAGCCATAGACGCCCAAGAGAGTTTCGGTTTTCTCGGTCTGCCATCTAGTAGGCCTAGAGTGAAACAGAACGTTGAAATTGACGAGCAGACAGCCAGATGGCGTCAAATTGAAATGTCTGCACACGGTAGCTGAGTCCATACGATTATCATTATTATAGCGTAAAATGCATACTGAACGTGTTAACTTAATTTCACGAAATTGTGAATAAGTGTCCTTTTAAAAACAAACGATTCAATTAAGGCCACGGTCGCTTCCTTTGCACTCCTAGCCCTCCCTATCCCATCGTCGCCGTAAGACCCATCTGCGTCGGTGCGACATAAAGGGAATTGTAAAAAAACAAATCTGAGTTGTTGTGAACAGATATCATACTGGTACACGGTAACACCAGGTCACATTCACTCAGCTGCGTGAGTTGTTACGATGTTGCCACTGGGAGGCACTGCACTATCCTGTTCAAACGCAGTACTGACTAATATCCATCCTTGGAACCGACAGTGGAGTTTCAACGAGCCGTCTTATCCTGATGTCGGGCATTTGACGCCGATTTTTTCCATTTCAGATACCGTAAAATAAGTACTTACAAAACTATAAGGACCATGTGTAATAATAATAGGAACCAAGTCCATACTATTGAAGAAATGCGTGTATTAACGCCGTGAGGTCCTGTTGCCCTATTCACTGAACCGTCCTCGCAGTTGTGGCCAGGTTCCGATTCATTGGCGTGTGTAGTGCAGGGAGCGGAGCAGTACATCCTATGATTGCAAACGGATGTGGAAGTGCAGCGCTTTAATTTCGTGTGGCTATTTCTAGCCGAGTGCAGCCCTTGTAAGACAGACCCTCCGATGAGGGTGGGCGGCATCTGCCATGTGTAGGTAACTGCGTGTTATTGTAGCGGAAGATAGTGTTATGTGTAGTCTGTGAGTTGCAGGAATGTTGGGGACAGCACAAACGCCCAGTCCCCGAGCCAATGGAGTTAACCAATGAAGGTTAAAATCCCCGACCCGGCCGGGAATCGAATCCGAGACCATCTGAAACGAACACCTGTACTCTGACCATTCAGCCAACGAGTCAGACAGTGCAGCGCTACATCTGGTAGTAAAGTGTTGCTGAGGAACCAATCGTGTCTCCGGAGGGTGAGAGGAGGACGGGGAACTGTACGGCGTGTGTGCTCGCTTGCAGTTGCAGTAGTGGTGCGGAGCGGAGGTGCTAGCGGCGTGTGTGCTCGCTTGCAGTTGCAGTAGTGGTGCGGAGCGGAGGTGCTAGCGGCGTGTGTGCTCGCTTGCAGTTGCAGTAGTGGTGCGGAGCGGATGTGCTAGCGACGTGTGTGCTCGCTTGCAGTTGCAGTAGTGGTGCGGAGCGGAGGTGCTAGCGGCGTGTGTGCTCGCATGCAGTTGCAGTAGTGGTGCGGAGCGGATGTGCTAGCGACGTGTGTGCTCGCTTGCAGTTGCAGTAGTGGTGCGGAGCGGAGGTGCTAGCGGCGTGTGTGCTCGCTTGCAGTTGCAGTAGTGGTGCGGAGCGGATGTGCTAGCGGCGTGTGTGCTCGCTTGCAGTTGCAGTAGTGGTGCGGAGCGGAGGTGCTAGCGACGTGTGTGCTCGCTTGCAGTTGCAGTAGTGGTGCGGAGCGGATGTGCTAGCGGCGTGTATGCTCGCTTGCAGTTGCAGTAGTGGTGCGGAGCGGATGTGCTAGCGGCGTGTGTGCTCGCTTGCAGTTGCAGTAGTGGTGCGGAGCGGATGTGCTAGCGACGTGTGTGCTCGCTTGCAGTTGCAGTAGTGGTGCGGAGCGGATGTGCTAGCGACGTGTGTGCTCGCTTGCAGTTGCAGTAGTGGTGCGGAGCGGAGGTGCTAGCGACGTGTGTGCTCGCTTGCAGTTGCAGTAGTGGTGCGGAGCGGATGTGCTAGCGGCGTGTGTGCTCGCTTGCAGTTGCAGTAGTGGTGCGGAGCGGATGTGCTAGCGGCGTGTGTGCTCGCTTGCAGTTGCAGTAGTGGTGCGGAGCGGATGTGCTAGCGGCGTGTGTGCTCGCTTGCAGTTGCAGTAGTGGTGCGGAGCGGAGGTGCTAGCGGCGTGTGTGCTCGCTTGCAGTTGCAGTAGTGGTGCGGAGCGGATGTGCTAGCGGCGTGTGTGCTCGCTTGCAGTTGCAGTAGTGGTGCGGAGCGGATGTGCTAGCGGCGTATGTGCTCGCTTGCAGTTGCAGTAGTGGTGCGGAGCGGATGTGCTAGCGGCGTGGTGAATTACTTTTTTAACAATTTGCTTTACGTCGCAACGACGCCGGTAGGTTTTATGGCAACCATGGTGTAGGAACGGCCTAGGAGTGGGAATGAAGCGACGGTGTCCACGATTAAGGTAGTCCCAGCATTTGTCTGGCGCGAAAATGTTAAACCACGGAAAACCCTCTTCAGAGCTACCGACAGTGGGGCTCAAACCCACTATCTCACGAATGCAATCTGACAGTTACGTGACCCAAACCGCGCAGCCACTCGGTCGATGTGTTGAGTACTAGAACACTGATTAAAATGCCAAGAAAGCAATCTGATACCTCGCATATTTTTATGTATGTGAAGGAAACAAGAAAACGAGAACTATAAGCTGTGTGGTAAGGTTTATTCCACGCTGGTGTAATAGCTACACTAAAGGACCCTCAACGAGAATCTTGATCTTGTAGTCATAACAACGTCCCTGATGCAGTATACGATCGTAACACTGCGGAAAAGGAAGACTTTCACCACTCTTTACCTGGCAACTGACAGGTGAACTTCATGAATTCTGCTGGACAAAGTGTTTAACACGTTCGTAAGTAAATTAAACCCTCCATACGAGTTTTTTTGCTACTTGCTTTACGTCGCACCAACACAGATAGGTCTTATGGCGACGATGGGATAGGAAAGGCCTAGGAGTTGGAAGGAAGCGGCCGTGGTCTTAATTAAGGTACAGTCCCAGCATTTGAATGGTGAGAAGATGAGAAACCACGGAAAAAGATCTTCAGGGCTGCCGATAGTGGGGCTCGAACCCACTATCTCCCGGATGCAAGCTCACAGCCGCGTGCCTCTGACCACACGGCCAACTCGCCCGGTCCATACGAATTTCCATCACGCCGCACTTTGTCGGATGTAAGTAATAAAATGTGTCATATTTGCGTTACAGACAAACTCCTGAATAGGCCCGATTTTGATTAGAATATGTAGGTTGGAGTCCGCCTCTGTGGTGTAGTGGTTTGTGTGATTAGCTGCCACCCGCGGAGGCCCGGGTTCGATTCCCGGCTCTGCCACGAAATTTGAAAAGTGGTACGAGGGCTGGAACGGAGTCCACTTAGCCTCCTGAGGTCAACTGAGTAGAGGAGGGTTCGATTCCCACCTCAGTCATCCTGGAAGTGGTTTTCCGTGGTTTCCCACTTCTCCTCCAGGCAAATGCCGGGATGGTACCTAACTTAAGGCCACGGCCGCTTCCTTCCATCTTCCTTGTCTATCCCTTCCAATCTTCCCATCCCCCCATAAGGCCCCTGTTCAGCAGAGCAGGTGAGGCCGCCTGGGCGAGGTATTGGTCATTCTCCCCAGTTGTATCCCTGACTCAAAGTCTCACGCTCCAGGACACTGCCCTTGAGGCGGTAGAGGTGGGATCCCTCGCTAAGTCCGAGGGAAAAGCCAACCCTGGAGGGTAAACAGATTAAGAAAGAAAGAAATATCTAGTTTGGAACAACTATATCACACCCTCTGTGATGTGTTCCATGTACATATGCTTCAGCTTTATGCGGAAATACAGGCGAAAATTGTTAGCGATTTGTATAAAGCCAAGCGTGTCACATTAAAGCGCCGATTGCCGGTCCTCTAAGAGACAGGACGGTGACAGACCTTCTGCAGTTAGAAAGGAATTCAAACGCGTATCTCTTGAGACGTCTGTGTTCAGAGGTGCATATACTGCGTATACGTAAGAGTAAGAATATTGTACGGAATACATCTTCACTCGTCCTGGCATACAACCATTACTTAAACTATGTTATTACATACGTACTGCTAATATAGCAAATGCAACATATGGGTGTACGGAATCTACATTATTCTGATCAACCGGACTAGTGCACACTGCACAGTCAACAGATCACTATCGTTTAACCATAATGTAACAGCAAATACGACACCAGCATTTGCATGACATAGGACGTTACTTACTGAGACCTACATTGTACGCCCGACCACGTTCGCCGTTACTGCAGTGCTCACGGATTAACGCATTTGAATTACCGCCAGTGACTTCACTCGCAGGAAGAACGAGAAACAACTAGGTGGTTTCCCTGGTTTCCAATTTTCACACCACTGTGCTGTAGTGGTTAGCGTGATTAGCTGCAACCCCCGGAGGCCCGGGTTCGACCTGTCAAGGACGCTGGCCACTAATACAGGGTTGCTTCCAGCATGGCAACCATTGTATCCGGCTGCTGGTGACCTACTTCATGCTGGGTCAGTGTGCTATGCACAGTCATTTCTGCAGTATACATAGAACGTTATAAACATCTGATACTTACAAAGGGAAGTTCTTACGTTCAGTTCAAAAAATATAATAAGAACAATTATTTTCGTTCATATTTAAATAAATTTCATATAATCGGATTTCGGAGAAAATGTGATAATTTATATTCTTATTGTATAAGTGTCCGCCTCTGTGGTGTAGTGATTAGTGTGATTAGCTGCCACCCCCGGAGGTCCGGGTTCGATTCCCGGCTCTGCCACGAAATTTGAAAAGTGGTACGAGGGCTGGAACGGGGTCCACTCAGCCTCGGGAGGTCAACTGAGTAGAGGTGGGTTCGATTCCCACCTCAGCCATCCTGGAAGTGGTTTTCCGTGGTTTCCCACTTCTCCTCCAGGCGAATGCCGGGATGGTACCTAAGTTAAGGCCACGGCCGCTTCCTTCCCTCTTCCTTGCCTATCCCTTCCAATCTTCCCATCCCTCCACAAGGCCCCTGTTCAGCATAGCAGGTGAGGCCGCCTGGGCGAGGTACTGATCATTCTCCCCAGTTGTATCCCCGACCAAGAGTCTGAAGCTCCAGGACACTGCCCTTGAGGCGGTAGCGATGGGATCCCTCGCTGAGTCCGAGGGAAAAGCCGAACCTGGAGGGTACACAGATGATGATGATGATGATGATGATGATGATGATGATTGTATAAATGATTCCCCCTCAAAATAATGGTGAATGCTTATACACGATATATATTCTTCATTTTCTTGTGGAAAGAGGGATGTGGAGAACTTGTGAGTAAAGTAACATGTTTATTACCTTTATAATTGGCTTTAGGTCGCACCGGCACAGATAGGTCATATGGTGACGATGGAATCAGAAAAGGCTAGGAGTGGGAACGAAGCTGCTGTGGCCCTAATTAATGTACAGCTCCAGCATGTGCCTGGTATGAAAATGAGAAACCACGGAAAAACACCTTCAGGGTTGCCGACATTGGGGTTCGAACTACTATCTCCCAAATGCAAGCTGACAGCTGCGCGCCCCTAACTGCACGGCTAACTCGCTCGGTGTGTTGTTTGTTAATTGAAATTGTACTTCTTATACAACAGTTACATAAATATTTTAGTTATCGTACGTTCACAAGAAACAATTTGACATTTCGTAACATTTCTCTAAATAAGAAATTAATAAATACTTTATGTTCATTATCATCATCATCATCATCTGTTTACCCTCCAGGTTCGGTTTTTCCCTCGGACTCAGCGAGGGATCCCACCTCTACCGCCTCAAGGGCAGTGTCCTGGAGCTTCAGACTCTTGGTCGGGGGATACAACTGGGGAGAATGACCAGTACCTCGCCCAGGCGGCCTCACCTGCTACGCTGAACGGGGGCCTTGCGGGGGATGGGGAAGATTGGAAGGGATAGACAAGGAAGGGGGGAAGGAAGCGGCCGTGGCCTTAAGTTAGGTACCATCCCGGCATTTGCCTGGAAGAGAAGTGGGAAACCACGGAAAACCACTTCCAGGATGGCTGAGGTGGGAATCGAACCCACCTCTAATCAGTTGACCTCCCGAGGCTGAGTGGACCCCTTTCCAGCCCTCGTACCACTTTTCAAATTTCGTGGCAGAGCCGGGAATCGAACCCGGACCTCCGGGGGTGGCAGCTAATCACGCTAACCACTACACCACAGAGACGGACTACTTTATGTTCAATAATCATAAATAAAGAGTAGTTTATTTTTATTCAGAGTCAGGTAACTTAATACAGAAAGTAAACTTAGATTAATAAACTTACTTGTAAAAGTAAATAAATAAATAAATAAATAAATAAATAAATAGAACAATAACGAAACTAACTTTCCCCCATGTATATATTGTGATTTTACTAATTTTGTTTCGATTGCTTTGACTCCACATGTCTTTGAATATTTGGGCTTACTTACTCACTTTATCTGTTTACCCTCCAGGGTTAGCTTTTCCCTCGGACTCAGCGAGGGATCCCACCTCTATCACCTCAAGGGCAGTGTCCTGAAGCGTCAGACATTGGGTCGGGGGATACAACGGGGGAGAATGTCCAGTACATCGCTCAGGCGGCCTCACCTGCTATGCTGAACAGGAGCCTAGGTGGGGGATGGGTGGATTGGAAGGGATAGACAAGGAAGGGGGAAGGAAGCGGCCGTGGCCTAAAGTTAGATACCAACCCGACATTTTCCTGGAGGAGAAGTGGGAAACCACGGAAAACCACTTTGAGGATGGCTGAGGTGGGAATCGAACCCACTTCTACTCATTTGACCTCCCGAGGCTGAGTGGACCCCGTTCCAGCCCTCGCACCACCTTTCAAATTTCATGGCAAAGCCGGGAATCGAACCCGGGCCTTCGGGGGTGCCAGCTAATCACACTGACCACTACACCACAGAGGCGGACATTTGAGTTTACATCGATTTAAACGCACACATCACAGCATACAGCCTCCTTGTCCCACCTTGCACTGCGTTGCGAGGGTTACGGGGGCCTGTCTGTCAAACCTATCACTGTAGAACAGCCATTGCCACCTATGAGCTCAATTTGCCATGCCTGCTCCGGTGGGTATAGAAGTTACATTGAGTTCTGTGGCTCGGTTTCGGAGTAACACAGCAGGGTACTTTTTTGTACAGTTTGGAGATACAGTACACTATGTCTAAATGACGTCATTTTAGCGATGTGTGGCAGCAGTTGTCTGTCCTCAGAGACCTGGCAAATCCGTCCCACCCGGCTCATCCCCACCCAACATCAAAGCACTTGTGTTCTGCAGAGAAGTTTCCCGGTCGACATGCTGCATGGAGCCACTTACCTCGACGGGGGTTTCTCTAGGGTACTCGAGAGTAGGTAGCCTATGACGGCTTTTATTTTGATTAATAACTCGGCTTAAAGTTGTAGTGCACTTTTAATCTCGTGATATGATTCTTGGCATCTGAACCTCGGAAAAATGTTTTTCTTTTTGCCAATTGTAAAATAGTTTTATCCGCTTCTGTGGTGTAGTGGTTAGCGTGATTAGCTGCCACCCTGAGGCCCGGATTCTATTCCCGGCTCTGCCACGAAATTTGAAAAGTGGTACGAGGGATGAAACGGGGTCCACTGAGCCTCGGGGGGTCAACTTTGTGGAGGCGGGTTCGATTCCCACCTCAGCCATCCTCGAAGTGTTTTTCCGTGGTTTTCCACTTCTCCTCCAGGCAAATGCGGGGATGGTATCTAACTTAAGGCCACGGCCGGTTCCTTCCCTCTTCCTTGTCTATCCCTTCCAATCTACACACCCCTCTGCGAGGCCCTGTTCAGCATAGCAGGTGAGGCCGCCCGGGTGAGGTACTGATCCTCCTCCCGAAATTTATCCCCATACCCCACATCTCACGCTCCAGGACACTGTCCTTGAGGCGATAGAAGTGGGATGCCTAACTTAGTCCGAAGGAAAATCCAAACAACCAACCAAAAACCAACCGGCCTCACCTACTATGCTGAACAGGGGCCTTGTTGGGGGCGGGGGATAGGAAGTTTGGAAGGGATAGACCAGGAAGAGGGAAGGAAGCGGCTGTGGCCTGAAGTTATGTACCATCCCGGCATTTGCCTGGAGGAGAAGTGGGAAACCACGGAAAACCACTTCCAGGATGGCTGAGGTGGGAATCGATCCCACCTCTACTCAGTTGACCTCCGGAGGCTGAATGGACCCCGTTTCAGCCCTCGTACCACTTTTCAAATTTCGTGGCAGAGCCGGGAATCGAACGCGGCCCTCCGGGGGTGGCAGCTGATCACACTAACCACTACACCACAGAGGCGGACCCTAGCAGTATTCCTTTGTTATTATATCTAGCATCATCTTCACCTCGCTTACCCAGTAATCTTCGTGTGGATGTTTCATCTGAGGATGGTTCCGATACGCTAAATTTAGTATTTCCTCCCCCCTCCCCCCGCCCTATTTAATCCTAGCTTCCGTGTTATTCAGCCGTTTCTTCCAAAGTAGTTTTATGCAAACCAACTAACGTGCGACAATATGATAAGGTGGCTATTCCCCTGTATGGTACTAATGTCCTATGAGCATATTTTGCACATGATTCTGTACCCTACCGACAGGTTAGGTCGCCCGCTCGCAAAACGTGACGCTTTGAAATCATGTGGGACGTTTAATCATTCAACTATGTGCCGTGTGTAAGGAAGAGCGAAATCAATGCATTAAACTAGGTGACAGTACACTAATGTCCGCGTCTGTGGTGTAGTGGTTAGTGTGATTAACTGCTACCCCCGGAGGCCCGGGTTCGATTCCCGGCTCTCCCACGAAATTTGAAAAGTGGTACGAGGGCTGAAACGGGGTCCACTCAGCCTCGCGAGGTCAAATGAGAGGAGGTGTGTTAGATTCCCACCTCAGCCATCCTGGAAATGGTTTTCCGTGGTTTCCCACTTCTCCCCGGCTGCTTCCTTACCTCTTCCTTGTCTATCCCTTCTAATGTTCCCATCCCCCTACCCCCACGCGCAAGGCACCTGTTCAGCATAGCATGTGAGGGGCCTGGGCGATGTACTGGTCACACTACCCAGTTGTATCTCTCGACCCAGAGTCTGAAGATCCAGGACACTGCCCTTGAGGCGGTAAAGGTTGGATCCCTCGTTGAGTCCGAGGGAAAAACCGACCCTGGTGGGTAAACGGATAAAGAAGAAGAAGAAGAAGAAGAAGGAAGAGAAGATGACAGTGCACTAATCAAAGTCTTAAACATCGAACCGGATGGCGTATCTACTCTACTCTCGACGTACAGCCAGCATGTTCCCAGCAGTGTAGGGTAGCGGATAAGGTTAGGCGTTAGCTTAACAATCGACGGAATGTGTCATTGGCGGTTCGAATCCTGCATCGTTCAAATATTTTTGCATCGGTATGATGTTTGATTACGTGAACACAGGCCCACGTTTGCCACATCCAAACTGTAGAACAACTCTGTTATTCATCTTGTGCCCTGCGCATACTCCGCTGGTTAGGGCTGAATGTAATCTCTGCTGTCATTCGGCATGTTTTCCTCAGAGGAATACATTGACATGCTCGTCATTTATGGCGAAGAAAGACAAAACTCGTGCGAGGTACTACGTCTGTACCACGAACGGTATCCCAACAAGCGACACCCGGCTGCTATGACATTCCGCTGTGTTAAAAAACGCCTAAGGACAACAGGATTTATTTCCAAACAGCTACCAGTCCGAGATAGGTCCGTTACATCGGATGAAACTGAAGAGGCCGTTATGAGGCAGCTCGTAAGAATCCACACATCAGTGCAGGGGCGATTGCACAGCAGGTGAACACCAGTCAGCCAACCGTCTGGCGAATACTGCATGAACATAACACCCACGCATACTATCTTGAGCTACATCGAGAGCTCCATGGGCAGGATTTCGAGGCTCGAATGGAGTTATGTCGGTGGCGATTAGGCAGGCTGGACAATGATGCAGCATTTGCATCCCACACCTTGTTCTCGGATGAATCGTGCTTCCACAATAATGGGAACGGCAATCACTACAACATGCACTATTGGAGTCTGGACAATCCTCACTGGGTGCGAAAGGCGGCCCATCAGGTGCGATGGGGAGTGAATGTGTGGTGTGGAACTTTAGGGCATCGCCTGATTGGACCTTATTTTCTTGAGGGCCATTTGACGAGCCCTTGCTACCTGCACTTTCTGCGTCAGGAACTCCCACTGCTGCTGGAGGATGTGCCCTCGCACGATCGTTTGACGATGTGGTTGCAACAGGATGGAGCTCCACCACATTCGACTTTGCCCGTTCGTAACCATCTGAACGAGGAACTGCCAGAGAAATTGATAGGACGAGGAGGCCCTGTTCCTTGGCCCGCCAGATCGCCGGTTTTAACGCTGTTAGACTTCTTCTTGTGGGGGCATTTGAAGAACGTTGTTTATAGTGTAGCGCCGCAAAACCCCGACAGCTCCGGCAACTCATACCGGATGCCTGCCGAGCAATTACACCTGGAATACTTCAGCGCGCAAGACGATCTATTGGACACCGGGCCCGAATATGCTAAATGAAAACGGTCAACATATCGAGCATTTGCTGTGATAAAACATTGCCAGAGCAGTGGTGTTACCAATATTTTACGGTCCGTGTATGTCCGGCCGTCCTCCTCTGTGGTGTAGTGGTTAATGTGATTAGCCTCCACCCCCAGAGGCCCGGGTTCGATTCACGGCTCTGCCACGCAATTTGAAAAGTGCTACGAGGACTGGAACGGGGTCCACTCAGCCTCAGGAGGTCAACTGAGTAGAGGGGGGTTCGATTCCCTCCTCTGCAATCCTGTAAGTGGTTTTCCGTGGTTTCCCACTTCTCCTCCAGGCAAATGCCGGGACGGTACCTAACTTAAGGCCACGGCCGCTTCCTTCCCTCTTCCTTGTCTATCCCTTCCAAGCTCCCCATCCCCCATAAGGCCCCTGTTCAGCATAGCAGGTGAGGCTGCCTGGGAGAGGTACTGGCCATCCTCCACAGTTGTATCCCCAGACCCAGAGTCTGAAGCTCCAGGACACTGCCCTTGAGGCGGTAGTGGTGGGATCCCTCGCTGAGTCCGAGGGAAAAACCAACCCTGACGGGTAAACGGACTAAGAAAGATAGAAAGTTAATATTGCGACGTCCTATCATGTTCAGGCGGTAAATACCAAGATATCCGGTTGTGTTGTCCGAGCATACCGACAGGGTAGATGTTTTTTTAGTACGGGAGGGATACTGCGGGTTGCATAAAACTACATTCGAAGGGGCGGCTGAATCACATGGTAAATGTGTGCGAAACTGGTCAATTATGGCGTTTAATCTAAACAGCTTAATGAAGGGAAAATTTACTTGATTTACTGTTAAATTACTTTGTAAGTCACTTTTCATGAGCAAATTCGGCTTCTTAGATGAATGGCCAGCGTAGCGGCATTCGGTCCGGAGGGTCCTGGGCAGTAGATTTTAGTCGCGTCTCATTAATTCTTCTGGCTCAAGGACTATGTCTTTTTCGTCTTCATACAGACCTTTCTATTTACACTCAATAAAATACACTACCAGCCACCATAGAAGACTACAAAAGTGAATACATGTCCATCCACGTAGTTGGCATTAAAAAGGGCATCTGGTCGTAAAACTGGGCTAAACACGTTAAGTCGAAAATGTACGTCGAAAATTTTACGGATACTTCTCATTACCTCTGAAATGAATATTGATCGTTATTGGTTAGATATGTGAAGAAAATACTCTCTGCTGTGTTAATCTATCATTATTAAGGCCTTCTGACCTGGAACTCTAGAAGGTGGTGGGTCAGAATTATTTTTACTCTAAACAGCTGCTTGAGAAGGAAATTTACTCGATATATTGTTTCAGACTGTTTGATAGTAGTCTGTTGTTGACAAAATTTGGCTCTTATTGTAAAAATGTTCTATCTTTTATAGGTAGACTGCGACGGAAGGACGACAAACTGAAGCCAGAATCTCGTTTGGAATTCTGTCGCACTTTGACAAACGAATTGACTGGCAACCTTTGAGCCAGAGCAAACACAAGAGATGGGCCAGCTATGGAAAAAAAGTTTGTATAAACTAGGTGTGGAACGGCCCAAAGGGACAAGTGTAGTCTTACGTTATGTATAGTTGGGCCCACGAGAGTTGGAGTTTGACGTTTAGCGCCACCGGCGAGAAAAAGTCAACTAACGCTGCTCGAACATGGTCTGTTGCTATGGCAACGATAACAGAGATGCCACATTTAAAGAAGCTGTCGCCACCTGTGTTGGCTTGTTCTCAGTCGCTTTTGTGATATAATTCGGAGTGGTACTGTGTTACCTGTGTTATTTGTTGCTGGTTTATGTAATTATTTACGTGTGTGTTTCCTGAATATTATTTTCGTTGTTAGTTTATTTTCTTGTAAGTTAATCAATAAATAGTTGTACAGTTCTATTCTCTACTTAACATGTGCATTTGTTGAGGTTATTGTCAGTTTAGTGATTATGAAATCTCATATTTATCGGCAATAACTTGTTCTGTCTTAAATGCTGGAATTATTAGCACAAGTTTAGGAACGGGTCAAAGATGATTGAATTGCATTAGGGCTACATATTTTATTAACACGCGAGAGGTGGAACCCGCAGAAATTTGCCGCACTTTTAAATATTTGTTAATAATTTCGTTGCTAGCCGCTGTAGGGTTTACGGCTCTCGTGTCATCCCTCCCCTCCGTCTCTCTCGCCTGACGTTGATTATCGTCAGTGAACTGCCTGCTGCGTTCCGGAGTAGTTTAAGTTTTCTTTCACTCTCGCATCTGCCGCGGCATATTGCCCTCATGCGACCCCTCGCGTAGTGCATTCTTACATGGCTGCATTTCCAAGAAAGTTTCTTAAGTAAAGTTCATGAGGTTTATGGTGGCTTTCAGTGAAGTGTGGTGCTGTAGTCTGAGGACTCTTTTTTTCCTACTGGGAAATATGTAATGTAAGGGAACAAAGAGTGATTACTCTCAGTTGATTCCCATTCAACTTGGCATGGGGTGACTAAAGTTTCTAACCCCGAACAGGCACTCAGTCTACAGTATATGATCGGGCCGGAATCTCTACCCTTCGACAGTCTTACGTCTACATTATCAGGAAGTTTCTGGAAGTTACGCGATGACTCCTTCACCGCCGCCATCACCTGCGCGATCACGTTTGCCCAGGTCGCCACCGAAGGACATGGAAGCTACTCACATAAAACAACCTCGTCGTTTATCGGAGTCTGGTTCGGGAAGTCCTGATGGAGAAAGGAAAAGAATTTGTCCGACACAATTCCTGATACAACGTTCTCCAGGCTCTGTCGAAACCTCACCGGGATCTAATGATTGTCTGGAATCTTCTGGAATGGACCTTGGGATCCATTTGCTGGGCCCTGGATCATCGACCACCCACCAACTGCCCAACCTGTTGGACCAGCCTGCACATGTACGTAGTTATGCTCAAGCGGCGCAAAACCTAGCAATACCTCCTAATATTCGCCAGCGCAGTATTGTTACTCCAACGCTCCAGCCAACTGTTCAACCGCCTTTCTATCTGATAAAGATTACAAATCTGGACATCACCAAGGCCAACGTCAGGTGCATCTATCAACTAATTGCAAAATTCACGCCAAATCTTCAGGATTATAAACTGGAAATCCAACGGACGAGAGATGGTTATAATCTTAAAACCTGCCAACCATTTTACCATCACTTCACGAATAACATCGGAGCTCATCAACTGGGGCCACATGCACGGGCCACTAATGTCACCACACAGCGTCCAGCACAACGTCCTGCACCGCCCACCCGACCAGCAACAATTCTATCTGTGGTTGCTTATGGAGTCGACCGAGACTACACCGACGATGAGGTGGCTGCTCAAGTCCAACTCGAGGGCCACCACATCTACCGAGTCATCCGTATTCGGAATGCTCAAGGACCCACTTCATTGTTTCGCATTCTATCAGGCGACGTCTCGACGCTCGACGCCCTGCTACGTGACAGCGCCATGATCTACGCCCGGCGCCATCGGGTGGAACCCTCCAGAACATCACCACCTCAGAAGATCCGGGACATGCCAGAGGTTCGACCACGCCCCAGGGACACCATGTGTTCATCCGGAGGTATGTGCCATCTGTTCACGTGAGTAGCATCCTACTCATGCTTGTCCCAATAAGTCGAATCCAAAATGTGTTAATTGTAATCAAAATCATCCTGCTTTGAGTTATAAATGTCGTTCCAAACCTGCTCCTGAACCTGATCATCCTGAAACCGTTGTCCCTGTTCAATCTCAAGACCTACCTACTCCTGCCTCTTCCTCCTCCCTCCCCTCCCCGAGTTCTGAGAACATCATTCGTTTTATTACGATGGTGTTCAGAACGTCCTCCTCTTCCATCGCCCACACATCCTAAATCAGATCCAGCTAGCGGCTCGATTGCTTTTGAACACTCATGTCGACGTGGCGTACTCGGGGAATAAAATGCGGAGGTGGGACAGGTTTTTATCCGGGTACTACTCTCACTAACTTACTCAGTGATGCTGGACCGCCTACTAATATTCCCACTCTATTCGCCCTAATTTCTAAAATATGCGTTATCGTATTGAAGCTCTACTATGCCAACATAAGATCTCTTAAGTCCAATCGGCCGCTGCTGGACACCTCCCTTTCATTGTATGCCCCGGATATTTTTGTTCTGAATGAGACATTTCTGACGCCGGCCCAAATGCCTCAATTCCCCCGGTTTACTTTCTATCGCGCTGATCGTCCGACTCAAGCCCGTGGTGGCGTGGCTATCGGCGTCAGACGGGATTTTACTGTTATTCAGCATTACTTTCACTTCCCTACTAATTTCTCTGAATATCTAATACTAGAGTGAGCCTCCGAGGCTAAGACGGCAGCGCGTCGGCCTCTCACCGCTGGATACCGTGGTTCAAATCCCGGTCACTCCATGTGAGATTTGTGCTGGACAAAGCGGAGGTGGGACAGATTTTTCTCCGGGTACTGCGGTTTTCCCTGTCATCTTTCATTCCAGCAACACTCCATTCTCATTTCATAGCATCTAGCACTCATTAATATAAATCACTTTGGGAGTGGCGACCCCATCGTACTAACAGCCTATACCTGCTTCATTCATTACATCCCCGACCCGGTCAATGACTGGAAAACAGGTTGTAGGTTTTCATTTTCATCTAATACTAGAAGTAATTACTCCTCAGAAAACCATTACGGTAGCTACTATCTACATACCGTCTAAACCTTTCATTCCCTCTGATTTTATTAAATACGTAGACGCTAAAGTTTCTGAGTATATTATAGTTGCAGATCTTAATGTTACTTCTTATACTCCTACTCAAATCTCCGAGTTCACTAATTTATGTACGTCTCTCCGGGGCATGAGCTTCCATTTTCCTTTCCACACCCTCCCAGCCAATAATTCTACCCGTGATGCCCTCCTTCTTTCTCCCTCCCTTGCCACATCCATCACTATCCAGCAGCTCGTTTCTATATGTAGCGATCACGCCCTAGCCCTTCTCACCTTTCCTGGTATTCTTCCCCGTCAGACTTTACCCCCTCCTCGCCCTCCCCCTACTCGTCGTTTCAATCACACTAATTGGAATGCTTATCGCACTACTCTAACTAACTTACTCAGTGATGCTGTACCGCCTACTAATATTCCCACTCTATTCGCCTTAATTTCTAAAATAGAGCGAGCTATCCTTACCGCAGATTCTCTTCATATTCCTCGTCACTCCTATCACCCCTCCAAACCTCCTATACCCCCCAAAGCTATCCGTTTATTGCAGCTAGCTCATGACTACTTTACTGCATATACTCGAACCAAGGACCCTACTACGCTCAACAACACCGCCGAATTTTACGCAACGCGCGCTCATATATTAAAGCTATTAAACGTAAAATGTGGATGGACAAGTGTACTGAGCTAGCTGATTATCACGACCCTCGACGTTTTTGGCCGACTTTTCGACAACTGACTAAAACTACCAACCCTCTTCCTCGCTACCCTATTACACATCCCCCCAATCATCCACAAACTGACCAAGACAAGGCTAATCTTTTCGCTGACTATTATCAAACTGTGTTTTCCCCCTCCCACGCCCCTAATTTCCATCACCCTCACGAACCCACCATCATTGCTTACTCTGATCCTAACCTCCCTGAACTTCAACCTTCATTCCTTCATTTTTCTCATGTTGATTATACTCATTCATTAAATGCTCCCATTACACCCAATGATATCCGGCTTTTCCTGAAACATCGAAAAAACACCTCCCCTGGCTCAGATACCATCTCATATCGTCATATTCAAGAAGCCCCTACTATTCTTTTTAATCTTCTTAGCATTATTTACACCTACATTCTCTATACTGGCGCGTACCCCGATCATTGGGGTAACGCCAATCTTCTTTTATTCCTAAAACCCCATAAACTCCCATCTGACATTCGGTCTTATCGCCCAATCTCCCTACTTCCTGTCCTCAGCAAGATCCTAGAAGGGATTCTGAGTAGGAGACTTTCCTCCTATCTCGACACTCTAGGTCTTATTCCATCCTCTCAAGCCGGTTTTCGATCCCATTATTCCACTCAAGATCACCTCTTTCACATCGCCTCTTCTCTCAATGCCTATCTTCGCCCCCGTAAAACTGCCGATTTAGTTTGCCTCGATGTGAATAAGGCTTTTGATTCAGTCTGGCATGCTGGGTTGCAAGTTACGCCATCTTCCCATTCCTATCACTATCATTCGATTTATTTTCAACTATCTTCAACATCGATCAGCACAGATCCTCATCCGTGGTACCCGTTCTTACTCCTTTCGTATGACTGCGGGCGTAGCCCAAGGTTCCCCCCTTTCCCCCCTTTTATATATTTTATATACTTATGATATCCCACATCCCGACCCCCCTTTAAGACTCTATCAATATGCCGATGATTTGGCTATCCTTGCACTTACACCTACTACTGTTACTCTTACCCGTTATTTACAGACCTACCTCTCCCTTCTTGAATCCTGGTTCGACGCCTGGCATATTGCTGTTAATCCCACCAAGACCCAATTTATTGTGTTTCGGAAAAAATCCTACCTCACTAGACCCCGTCACCGAGTTCTTTTAACGTTGTATAATACTCCACTAACAGAAACTAATACCCTAATCTACCTTCGTATTCAGTTCCAGAACAACCTTCATTGACAACATCATTTAACACAAGTCTACAAACGTGCCCTTCAACGCTTCCGAGCCCTCCGTATTCTTACTGGTAAAACGTGGGGCCTCCGTCCTTCCCAAAACCTCACAGTTTATAAATCCTTTATCCGACCTGTCGTAACATACAGTTCATTGACCTGGCTCACAGCTGACAGACAGCAATACGTAACCTTGCTTAAACTTGACAGACATGCTATGCGTATTGCATACCATCTCCCCTTTGACACCCCTTCTGCTGACTTCCAACCTCTTTATTCTTTCCCCACCATCCTTACTCATGTCCATGATCTTCGTCTCAAATACTTACAATCTGCCCTAGCCATCAATCATTCTGCGATTAAAGAAGCCCTCAACCTTTCTCCTCTTGCCACCGCTATCCTTAATAATGACCGCTCTCTTGCTATCTCTTACCTTTTCCCCACCCCTATCACGTAACTTCCCCCTCTGTCCCACTGCCTCTTTATTCTAACTTTTCTTTTACTGGATATTATGATGCTCCTCGCGGCAGTGGTACCGGCCTCCAATATCTGTGTCTGAGTGCTTTACGACACTACCAGTGTCATCTCTATCCGTGTTCATTTTCCATCATTCTGTGCTTTTCGCGTCCTCATTGTTCCACTAGTGTTCGTTCATTTTCTTCTGCTTCCACCATAGTGTTTTTCGTATCGTACGTCAAGATGAACTGAAGACATTTCTCTCTCAGTACGATGTGTTGTGTGTTTATATTTTGTGTGCCAACCGAAATCAATGAAAAATAGACTGACATGGAAGAAATCGCATACTATTTCCTTGTTATATACTTGGGTATGTTTTACATTTTCTCTGTTTCAATCTGTATTTGACTGTGTTTTGTTTTCAGTATGTACGAGACATACTTCTATGTATGTGTTCCAAAATTCTACTTTTCTGTACTCACCGGCCAAAGAGCTACATGTTTAGCTGGTGGCCCGCCTGCCCCTTACCGGGCAGGAATGAAATAACTATTTGAATAAAGAATAAAGAATAACCCCGAAAATTCTTAACACCCTCTTGGTATTTATTGTTTCTCATTTAGTCACCCCGTGTAGAATAGGCTTAGCCTCTGTATCATTGGGCCATAAGCCCACTCAGAATTTGAAATATTTCTAGGAGTGCAAGTGTTTTGTCTCCTAGCCTTTTGTTTATGGCCAATCATGTTCAGCCTTTTCCTTTTACATTAAGACCATTTAGTATGGGCACTCATTGTCCCTGTTTATTAGGTAATTGTTTCTGGAACAGTGTGTTACAAACTGTTGAGCAGTAAATGAGCCCACATCAGGGCAACGATACTTTAATTAAGGACAACCGACAGGTTGAAAGTGCTCTATTCAAAACTGATGTCTCTGCGAGGCTGGAATATGATATAGTTGAAGCGCGGATTCCCTTGCAGTGTAAAGGATGCGAGCAAATTGTGCTCTTGCAAATCTCGTAATTGCCAAGAGCGATTTTCTGTGTATATTTGCATTTGTAATTTTCTCAAGTTTTATACCTCATTTTTGGACTTTAAGTTATTGTTGTTGGAGCTGATGAGCTCATTATAAGATTGTTATTGTTCTTTCAGATTTTCTATTTATCAATTTTAAATTAGAAAAAAAGGAAGGAAAGACATTTTCAAAATTTGTTGTGTTGAATTATGCTCTTGCTAATTCCTTGTCCACCCATTCACCCCAGGTACTTCTTCTACCTCTGTGAGCCACGGAAATCCCGTCAGAATTATTATTATTATTTTACGCAGTACGGTGTGCGGAGGAGGAGGATATCACTCTTCATATCCTAGTATATATGACGTCCGAATCCATGGCTAAATGGTTAGCGTGTTGACCTTTGGTCACAGTGGTCGCGGGTTCGATTCCCGGCAGGGTCGGGAATTTTAAACATCATTGGTGTATTCCTCTGGCACGGGGGCTGGGTGTCGTCTTCATCACCATTTCATCCTCATCACGACGCGCAGGTCACATACGGGCGTTAAATAAAATATGTACACCTGGAGAGCCGAACAAGTCCTCGGATACCCCCGCCACTAAAAACCATATGCCTTTTCATTTCATTTCACTATGTACGACTGAAATAGGTAAATTTGAAAGAGAAAGCCATCAGAACAAACCGCAGAGAGCTGAGACCCTGAAAAACGAAATTTCGAGAGTGATAACCAGGGGCGTAGCCATGGTTTTATAAATACTATTTGTTCGCGGAAAACACCTATTGAAATCTTTTGCCCCTTCTTGCACCATGATATATGAAGGAAGTGTAGAGTGTTGAATGTGAGGAAAGGAACGTTAAGGACGACCCAAACACCCAGTCCCCAGGCCAGGGATATTAATCATTTACAATTTAAAGCCCCTGACCCAGCCCCCTACACCGCGGGGCCAGACAAAGCCATGGGTGTTACTCGGGGTTGGAACACCCCCCGCCCCTCATCCCACGGAATTTTTACAAAAGAAAGTAAACAGAAATTAACAATAAACAAGTGAAAGTTGACTCAATGGACTGGCTCTTTTGAAATTTCACGGAGGCATAATTTGTAAAACCAACAGATCTCTTGAATCTATTTTCTAAGAAGTCTCGAGAGTTGTATTTTAGAATGTAATCTGAACATACCATTCGCTGTACAACTGTTGACCTCGATCATATTGTTCTTGTTATGTATTTTAATGTTAGATTTCGTATTCTACCGCAACCTGAATATCAACGTAACTCACATGTATTAATGTCTGTATGACGACATTCATGCATGTGCGAACCACACACGCCAAACACCTTCATTATGTTCTATCATCATTTTGTAGTCCGGTTCCATGGGTGAATGGTCAGCGTGCTGGCCTTTGATCACAGGAGTCCCGGGTTCGATTCCCGTCGGGGTCGGGAATTTTAACCATAATTGGTTAATTTCGCTGACACAAGGGCTGCGTGTATGTGTCGCCGCCATCATCATTTCATCTTCATCACGACGCGCAGGTCGCCTACGTGAGTCAAATAAAAAGACTTGCACCTAGCGAGCCGAACTCGTCCTCGGACACTCCCGGCACTAAAAGCCATACGCCATTTCATTTTTTTCATCATTTTGTAACTATAACCTCCCATCGGTCGATCCTGGCTACGCGACTGGTGGTAAGTGAAATAACAGAAGACGAATTACGACGTGTGTTTCCTCGACGATGCCAGGTCTGGATAAACGAAAATTGAAATCATTTTCAGCAGTTTATATGACATTACGGTATGAAAAGAAAAAGTCGTTGCCGGCTTTTCAGCTGTTTCTTTTCATGATGAGGCTTCTTCGTAATTCCTTCTTGCCGAAGAGAACAGCGAAAAGGACCTGAAGGGCCCTTCCCGTCTTCCCGCTACGTGCGTCTCGCTTAAGTTGCCGTAAACTCTTGTTTGGTGGTCACTGCATACATTTGCTCGGCTTAACAGAATAAAGCACTCTAATATTTCGTGGACCACATTTTGAGAACCGCTGATGTAAAAGGATAAATAGAACTGCTGAGGTACCGAATGCAAAAGTTAAACGAGTCTTTAATTTACACATGTAACATTATTTCCTTTCGTGATAATGGGCAATAAGTTCAAGTAATACAATATTTAACTTATAAAATAAATAAATAAATAAATAAATAAATAAATAAATAAATAAATAAATAAATAAATAAATAAATAAATAAATAAATAACATCAAAGGCATTACAAATCAAATGCCAACATTTTTAATACAATGTCCAATACATTCTCGCCTCTCCCTGTACATGTCCGATTATAATCATATCAGATTGGACAAGACCACCTCTCTTTATTTTGTTTATGCAATAAAATCCGTTAAGGAAGGCTACTCCTGACTTTACCTGCATTTCACATCGAACATAACACCGTTAAATTGTTTTTTTCCTAGTATTTACTCCAAGCCAGTCTCAGAGAGAAGCAGTAAGGGCTAGATTGAGCCAAGTATTAGGTAAATGTAGAACATTTACGGAGGAGAAAATACTATTGCGATCTAAGAAAACGGATCGAATTTTCTGTACATACGTGTACATGGCGATCACGAGGACATCATACGCGTTCAGCTATAATAGCGACTATATAAGTCTTCCAATATATACTGAAGCACCAGTTTGTAGCTTGTATCATTACGCTATATTATCACAATGAAGTCAGTGACGTAAAGGGTTAATGGCGCGAAATACAAGACGATGGAGTGTACATGCACTTATGTTTCTTGGTTACTTGCCTGTATCTCGTTGCGTGTAGCGGTAAAGAGTTTAGAAGTTATTACTTGAATGCAGCAAAGAACATGTTGCAACGCAGCTACAATGAAGCGCACGGTGCCCAATGTCGGCAGCCTCGTTGGGACGGGAGGAGCGTCCTGTGACGTAATGTTTACAACCCGGACATGGCTAGTGAACACAATACCGTTGACACATGGCACAGTTCTCATCGAGGGAATACGCATATTTGGACACGGGTAGTAGGAAAAGATGCATCTGCAGAGATGTACGCCGAACGATTTCCGGAAAGGAGGGCTCCATATCGTCGTACGATGAATCATTCACAATCGATCTGAATTTAGGGTTTCCCCCAGGTAGTAGATTCCTTTCTTTTTTGTTGTTGTTTGCTTTACGTCGCACCGACACAGACAGGTCTTATGGCGACGATGAGGCAGGAAGGGGCTAGGAGTGGGAAGGAAGCGGCCGTGGCCTTAATTAAGGTACAGCCCCAGCATTTGCCTGGTGTGAAAATGGGAAACCACGGAAAACCATCTTCAGGGTTGCCGACAGTGGGGTTCGAACCCATGATCTCCCGAATACTGGATACTGGCCGCACTTAAGCGACTGCAGCTATCGAGCTCGGTAGCAGATTTCTTATCAATTGTTTACTTATACTTTTCTTAAATGATATCAAAGAATTTGAAAATTTATCAAAATCTCCGTCGATAATTTTTTTTTCTAGTGGCTTTACGTCGCACCGACACAGATAGGTCTTATGGCTACGATGGGATAGAAAAGGCCTAGGAGTTGGAAGGAAGCGGCCGTGGCCTTAATTAAGGTACAGCCCCAGCATTTGCCCCTAACCGCACGGCCAACTCGCCCGGTCGTCGATAAATTATTCCAGTCCCTAATCCCCCTTCCTATAAACGAGTATTTGCCCCAGTTTTTCCTTTTGAATTCTAGCTTTATCTCCATTTTATAACTTTTCCTACAATAATAACTGTCAATCATTCAATCAATTTCCATTGATCTGCATTTAGGGCAGCCACCAAAACGGCAGACTGCCTATCAGTTGTATACCTAATATTTTCTTTATGATTTCAATGAAGTTGGATATTTATCGAATATCTTCCTTGGTAAAATATTCCAATCCCTAATTCCTCTTGCTATAGACGAGCATTTGTCCCAAGCCGCCCTCTTAAATTCCAACTTTACCTTCACATTATGAATATTCTTACTTCCAAAACCTCTATTCATGCATATTCACTTACTAATGCTTACTAATGTCATTCCATGCCATATCTCTGCTAACAGCTCGGAATATACCGTTTAGTCGAGCAGCTCGTCCAGTCCAAAGTTTGCAACATTTTAGAAAAAGTAAATTTGTGTCCTCTTCCCGAGTTTGTGCTGCCCTTTTTAGGCACTGACCCATCGGAGGTGAGCTACACATACACACCAGCCCTCCTGCCACTCTTAAACCCTTCCATAAGAAGTATACATATGACAGAAAGGACAAACGACTGACTGTGAATGACGTCCACGTTACCCGACGATCGCTCAAAATGAATGTTTTCACCTCTCGCATCTAGTTCAGTTCTACAGAATGGAGAAAAAAGGAAATAAACTGGTATTGTAAAGAAATGCGCTTGCCCAAGTTTTATCAGCCTTTCATTTTGTCCCTTCTAGCGAGAGACTCTCTATCCTAGTCCATAGGCTGACCTCTCTAGGTCAATAGCTTCACTTCAAGAGAATAGCTGACATTGGAAATATCATGCCTAGGCGTGAATCTGTTGGGCTTAGATGTTACGTTCGCGCAGAGGACCGCATTTTATAACTTATTGCAAAAGACCACTTGAGTAATACTCGCAAAATCACGACAGTGGTAGGAGTGTCAAAATGGACCGGCCTACAAACATTACGGGAAGACTGGCAACATCCGTATCTGGAGCGTGTTCAGCCCCTATCGGAGTGAGATTGTGCACCGCGCATGGCCTCCTGTGAATGCGTCCATCGTCAACCGGAAGACGATGACTCGTTTAGAGGAATGCCATGGTCAGTTTTTACAACATGCGTGTGCGGTCGGAAAACGATCCCCATGCCATGAGAAGTTCCCACTACCACGTTCGGTATTCCATTAATGCGTGGACAGGGATGTTGGGAGGCATTTTCATAAGATCTGTGTTATTACCTCATAGACTGACTGCCGTATCTCACCTACGGTTTCTGCGAGCCACTCTACCACTACGTTCCACTGCATATCAGACGGCACATGTGGTTCCAACAGGGTGGAGCAACCGCGCACATTACCAACGCAGTGCGTCACCACCTGAACGCAGCGTTTGGGCCCTATTGGCTGGCCGGCAAGAAGTGTCGATCTAAATCCCTTAAATTACTTTTTCTTGGAGGGGGTGGGGGTGGTTACATGAAATCTAAGGTGTATTGCAGAGAAGTGGAAATCCTGCTGGAGCTCCTGGAACGTGTCTTGGAAGCTGCCCGGGACATCAGCCAAAACCACGAGGTTTTGAAATGGGTTCGAGATAATTTTATTCGAAGGTCCCGAGCATGTATTCCGGCCAATGATGGGCATTTCCAACATACGCTGTAACAATGTGCACCATTTGTCATGACCAATCTGGTCGACTGTGTCACTCTCTAAAAGGCGCACAAACGCTTTGCCGTTGTGTTCTCATTATTTCTATCAAAAATGTAAACTACGCTTAGAGTTTTATGTGACTATTACTTTTGTGGTCATAAGCAACGGGACTTCCATTCTTAAGTGGAATTAGGCCCATACGACGTGATATTTCCTTTCGTAAATCCCACATGCATTGGCCGAGAATCAAACCCAGACTGCCTTGATGAGAACCGGGCAGCGGTTCAACTGGGATTGTTTGCATTACACTCCATTTTATCTCGTTTCTCCTGCGCGATGAGAGTTAATAGGAGACTTAGTATAGTTTTACGGCCCGGTGACCTTGACGCCAATCATTGCAGGACAAATTATGCGTGTTATTGTGGTGGGGGTGAGTGTCATGTCGTTTTGTTGTGTGCTGCGTACAAGCGAAGAAGACAGAAACGCAGTGTTCCCGAGCCATAGAAATGCACTTGTTAATATAATAATCCCTGGCCCAGACGGGAATCAAACCGGGGACCTCAAGGACGGAAAGCTAGTGCGCTTGCCATTCAGCTATGCAGCCGGACAGTTGTGTTCTCATTATGGTATTATTTATTAACGGGCTGCCCAACCCTAGCAGCATGACGCAGTTTGTTGCACTCGAATGGTGATTGGTTTGAATCCCATTGCCGTCCATCTTGAAGATAGTGCTCCGTTGTTTTCAATTTTCACCTTCATGGTACAAATAAACGGCAGGAATCATCATGTTGATGATTATCATTATCAACATCATCATAACCGAGCTCGATAGCTGCAGTCGCTTAAGTGCGGCCAGTATCCAGTATTCGGGAGATAGTAGGTTCGAACCCCACTGTCGGCAGCCCTGAAAATGGTTTTCCGTGGTTTCCCATTTTCACACCAGGCAAATGCTGGGGCTGTACCTTAATTAAGGCCACGGTCGCTTCCTTCCCACTCCGAGACCTTTCCTGTCCCATCGTCGCCGTAAGACCTATCTGTGTCGGTGCGACTTAAAACAATTAGCAAAAAAAAAACATCATCATACTTGGAATAGGCCAAGTTACGCTCAATGTCATATTACTGAATAATTACCGAACGCTCATTACGTTTGTTAAGTTTAAAGCGTGAAGATATGACCTGTACTGTCACAAAACCCGGTCACTGCGCTACTGCTAGTCGTTCCTTCGTAAAGAGGGTTTATGCCTGTTGTTATTTGCGTGCGTTCCCCGTCAGCCTTATCAGTAGCTATGGCCAGCCGCGGCCTTGCAATTCTTGCAGTTCCCAAAATGACGACTTTCCTCGAGACCGGTGTAAGCCACAGATCTGAAGTCGGCGGCATTGCGATCCTCCCCCCAAGATTTGTGTTAATTTGGTGCATCATTTACCTTCCACTCTGTATAACGCTCGTATCCAGTACAATCCCTTATCCCGTGCCAATTTGTTCATGGTATTGTCAACGCAAATTTGGTAGACGCTATTTGCTTTACGTCGCACCGACACAGATATGTCTTATGGCGACGATGGGACAGGAAAGGTCTAGGAAGTGGAAGGAAGCGGCCGTGGCCTTAATTAAGGTACACCCCCGGCATTTGCCTGGTGTGAAAATGGGAAACCACGGAAAACCATCTTCAGGGCTGCCGACAGTGGGGCTCGAACCCACTATCTCCCAATTACTGGATACTGGCCGCACTTAAGCGACTGCAGCTATCGAGCTCGGTGATTTGGTAGACGAGTGTTAGGTTGGGCTTCTACTAGAAACTATCTTGGATTTCGTAGATCTACTGTTTTTATTCGGAAACCTTTCCCAATAAATTCACGGCGTGGATTTTTGTGATAGCTCACCATAAACTAACAACTATATAAAGATAAGCATTGTTTGAATAGGTTGCAATCACCCAAGAATATCACTCCGTGTGGAACAATCAAAAGACAAGTAATACTGTGAGACTCCCTATCACCCGCTTGAATGGTTCTGTTCTCGGTTCATTAGCCAGCGGAAGCTCTTAAAGGTAATGAAGAAGACCGGCTTGAGAGAGAAAGGCGGGAATTTCCTCGCTGCAGGCACATAAGGAACACATGCAGCAACATGACATAACTTAAGTTATAAAAAAGATAGTAATACTCTTAAGGAAACTGGTTCACTTTTTTCTAAATTATAATGAAGTATTCCGAATTCAAACTGTTTTCTTCAATTTCAGTTTTAATTACATTGCATTTGTGTAGAGTTGGTCTGTTTATACAGGATATGCGAAAAATGAGAAATTAAAAACAGTGGCGCAACAGCCCATTAGGGCTTTGGGCTGCGAAGACGACTGCTCCCCAGTCAGATTGTCTGCATATACTGGTGTTGCACGTGGTCAGCGCGATATCATCAGTCTTAGAGCTTGGCACGATCGAGTCACCTGCCTCTCGTATCAGACAGCTTCTCAACTGGTCTCGCGAGGCTGAGTGAAACCCATTCTAGCTTTGAGTCCAGAATTACAATTGCTACACTGGTCTTGAATTGAACCCGAGTCCTCCGAGTAAGAGGCAGATATGATACCCCTACGCCATAGGTGGGCAATGAGAGAGTCCCCCTCCTTGAGTGCTGTAAGAGCCGAGAGAAAGTGACATCTAATAGTTTGTGCTGTAAAGACTAGATGGCGATAAATGTGGAGTCAAGGCGCAAGCATAGCCACAGCATTGCACCTGGCCGTGTATATTACGTTTACGCATTACAACCGTACAGTTCGCTCGTCGTTCATTGTGAGAGCCTTCGGAATCAGCACTGATGAGCTCATAGACTGGGGGCTAAAAGCTCTCACGAGGTCTATCCTCATTTTGAGACGTCTCATCGGAATAAGATCAACTGGCCTCTAGTCCGAATCATACTTATATTTTAAGTTTTGTAGGAATTGTTTCTCAAGCTGTTCTTATAACGTTTTAAATGTTGTTGTAGCTTTTAACTTCAGTAAATGGTTTTTATAATTCTTTAAAATTGAAGATCCAATTTCACATTCTTTCAATTTTACGAGTTCTTTACAAACGATTTGTTATTAACCAATATTCACTGTATTGTGTCCACTTTGACTTTGGGCAGCCTCTACATGTAAGAAGAATTACCCTGTAATAAAACATTAAACAAATTCGTTATTCCTAAACACCGGGCGAGATGGCCGTGCGGTTAGGGGCGCGCAGCTGTGTGCTTGCATCCGGGAGATAGTGGGTTCGAACCCCACTGTCGGCAGCCCTGAAGGTGGTTTTCCGTGGTTTCCTATTTTCACACCAGGCAAATGCTGGGGGCTGTACCTTAATTAAGGCCATGGCCGCTTCCTTTCCACTCTTAGGCCGCGTGCAGACCGAGCGCGCTTCGCATAGTGTGTCGCGTGTAGCGTGAAGTGCTATGCATAGCGCAAGGGGTGCTTGCTGTTCACACCGAAAACTCTACGCCGTGCTCACAGCTTAGTTTGGTGCGAGGCGTTTTAGGGTGGTCACAATTTAATGCCATTATCCAAGTACACTAGAAACAGTTTACTGATGGATGACAGCTATCTAAAATTGAAAATTAGAAAGAAGAATCGAAAGTGGGTTCATTAATTTAATGAAGAACGAATTAATTTCGGAGAATTCCATCGTTGTACAGAGATGCAAGACTTTATCGCGAAAAATTTTATGATTACTTAAGAATGACAAAAAATACCTTTGACCTTCCAAACCCTGCTACTGAAATGTGGCGACAAGTAGCAGAGAAGTATTGCGAGAAATTCAATTTTCCCAATTGTCTAGGAGCACCGGGCAGCAAACACGTCGAAATTAAATTTGTGGATAAATCACGCTCTTTATATAATAAATAGCATTCAGCAATATTGTTAAACTTAGCATACACAATTTACCGTCGTAACAAAAGTACATAAACAGAAATATTTATTTCCAAGCCCACTACTAGCCTGCAGAGTGTTACCACCCTCCATTGGCAAAATTATAACCCGATGTTACAGAGTCTGGGAGATTCAACGCACTTTGTCGCAAAGTGTTCGACTACATGGCTAAATGGTTACCGTACTGGCCTTTGGTCACAGGAGTCCCGGGAATCGTCGGGAATCGTAATCAAAATTTGTAAACTCCATTGGCACGGGGGCTGGGTGTATGTGTGTATTCATGATCATTTCATCCTCATCACGACGCAAGTCACCTACTGGCGTCGATTCGAAAGACCTGCACCTGGCAGGCCGAACTTTTCCTCGGACACTTCCGACACTAAAATTCATATGCAGTTTCATCCTGTCACAATGTTAAGCCCAGTAAAGTGTGACAGTAGAAGTAATATTACTGTATATGTTTACTGTATGAATGCAGTAAAACTGTTGTAGATACATAAGTCCACTTATTTTGCAAAACAGTTACATTTTTTTATATTTTTGGTGTCTTGGGTTCCATATTTCTTCTCTTTGAAACACAACATGAATAATTTCTTCTTCTATAGCTTCAGAACAAGCTAGGTAACGCTAAGCAATTAACCAACACTGCGCGTTGTCTGGCGCTTCGCTTAGCTGTAAGATAGGCGCTCAGCGCAGCAGAACGCGGACGGTGTGAACACCTGGCTTAGGAACAAAGCACTGGTTATGCTTAGCGTGACGCTTAGCGTTGAACAACACGCGAGACACTATGCGAAGCGCGCTCGGTGTGCACGCAGCCTTAGGCCTTTTCCTATCGCATCGTCGCCGTAAGGTCTATCTGTGTCGGTGTGACGTAAAGCCACTAGCAAAAAAAGAAAACCTATTTAGATATGCGCCCCTTCATTAGTTGTAACTGCAGGCCGCTGTACTTTCCGTGTCACTACTCCTTTACCTGCCTGAGCTGGAGCGCTGTCCATTGAGCCAGACTGTGTCCACCTTTGCTCTACACTATTGTGCTAGCAGTGTGAAAAGTGCTGTCCAATAATCATAGGCCACAAGGCAATTGAAACGAAGAGAGAATACAATCTTCTAACTTTCAATGTTCATCCGGATTCAACTGGGACTAGTGAGCAATGATGGCCCAAACGTCCCTTAAATGCATTGAAAGGAGCCGCTCAATGCACAGTGGTCCAATATTGCAATCTACGGCGGCAAAATTATTTTATGCAATAAAACACATAAATGAGTCACAATAATACATAATCACATGTATACTGATTGCATCTAAGTTCCCACCTCGTCATAATGTTAATCTAATCTGAAAACTGAAGCAAACTAAAATAGAATTATAATTATTAATGAATCTAGATGCCGATGTATGTCAAATTAATTTACAATGTCCAGACCCTTATTCTCAGTAAGTATCAGATTGTGTGACATGACATTCTGAACTCGTGTACTCCTGGTTAGATGTTGAAGAAGCTGTATAATCTGATACCCCTAACAATTCCTTAATTTCATGATGTAGTATTTTTCGTCTGAAGGTTTCCTCTGCCATTAACGGATTAATTAGTGGATCTGAAGATACTAATACACTATTGAGTATATCGATGTTCATATTTACTCTTGAACTTTTCATTCCGATCGAAATGTTATGAATTTTTTGTGTCTAGACCCCTGGACATCTTCAGACATTTGTCCGATTCGTAGTAAAATTTGTTTAACTACTGGTGGCCCATGTATCAAAATGTTGTGAACAGTTACTGGCATTGGGTTCTAGTTATGCAAAGATACGTATAACTCAGCAGTTTCTTTGCAGTAATTATCCAGTCATAACCAGAGGAAACAGTGCGTACTATGCAGGAAAGTTCCTTATTAACTCTCCGTGATACGATCAGCTGCTTCCCTTGAGAAAAATAAACACATACATGAGGGTGAAAGGTTCCAGCAGACACAATCATATTAAATATATTCTAAGGATTACATATCTTTTGGTAAAAACGAAATTATCCCGCAGAAACACAGAAAAACACATGAATCACGCACGTTTTACTGTCCTGTCTTAAGTGAGCCAACTCTCCCTTAAATAGTAGGTAATAATGCAAAATTGTACAGTTATATAAAGTACATACCTTCTTTTAAGGAATTCATTATAAGAAATCCATATTCGAATCGGCTGAAATGAAATGTCGTATGGCTTTTAGTGCCGGGATATCCCAGGACGGGTTTGGCTCGCCAGATGCAGGTCTTTCTATTTGACTCCCATAGGCGACCTGCGCGTCGTGATGAGGATGAAATGATGATGAAGACAACACATACACCCAGCCCCCGTGCCACTGGAATTAACCAATTAAGGTTAAAATCCCAGACCCGGCCGGGAATCGAACCCGGGACCCTCTGAACCGAAGGCCAGTACGCTGACCGTTCAGCCAACGAATCGGACTTCGAGTAGGTTTACATAGGTTTACACCGGAAGACAAGCGACTCCCTTCTACTATATTTAGTTGACTGATAAGCGCTTACACTAGAGTCGGTGGAAAAACACGAATTTCTAGCAGCCATCCGAGAAAAACCCCGCTGTACGTCTTTAAGTGGTTCTTTGGAATACTGGTTTTATGCTGGAACATAACTAAATAATTAAGATACTATAAATTATAGTTCCTAATAATTTCATTGACTCATTTTTGTGTTTTATTGGATAAAATAATTTTATCGAGCTAGATTGCAATACTGAATCTCTGTGCAACGTATTAAGTTATGCCTATCATGTGAAACACATTTTACCCGTGTGTAAGGGTCATGAAACGCCCAGAGCCTTCACAAACGGAAGGTCAGATTTCTACTTAATACCTTCTCAATTTCTATCATCCTTCGAAAGTAAATCTGGGAGCGAGACCAAGAAGAACGACCACAAAGGCTCTTACTTGGTAAGTTATTACTGCAAAGCTCCATTACCTTTGTTTCCCGAGTTGAGAATCCGGATGAAATTTGCGGGTGAATGGGTTGACTGCCATTCTCAGTTTAATTGTCCTAATCCCTTTTATCACGACCTATGATTATTGGACGGTATTTTTGTACGTCATGCATAAAATAGAAGCAAGAAGAGCTATGACTACTTCAGCAGGTTGCTAAACTACTCTTAAACATTCCTCCACCACTGTTTGCCAACTATCTCCCCTAATTAGTTAAGCATTGCCACTCCAATGAGTTACCTCTTTCTAATTTCCTGTTGTAAATGACAAGAGTGCACTATTTGGGGATAATTTGGTCAGTACTGTAGCCGGTGCTTCAAAGACAAACTACTCCACAGTAGAATGAATGGTCTAGCTGGTCCGACGTACGTGATTTCTCTTAGATGCATGATAGGGCAAAACGCAACAATGTAAAGTCGGAAAAGTTGCCGAGTGTTTCTAGGAGTCGCAGACTAAGCGAAAACACAAATTACCGCGTGTATCGCTCAGATTATAAAGAGCCCAAACGTATACAGGGTGTTAGGGGTATACGTGCAGATATTAAGCTAGACGGCAAAGAAAAATACATCTCACAATATATGCTATGTACTTTTTACCTTGTCCTATTAGTTTGCCCATAACTGAGCCAAATATTTCAGGACCTAATGTGTTTTGAACGGCCGTAGCAGGATATGCCGGTTACGTCATTCTGTCCACGCGTAGTGGAAGCACAGTAGCAGAGTATAGGGCTTGTTGAACCTGTTTCTTATCGCAGGCCAACGCATGTTGTTGTGCACTTCCCCTAAAGCCTTGGCAAGTAGGAGAGGATGGCTCACGTGCCAAGCCACTTGCTGTACTCGAAAAGCGGTCTAGGGTACTCTGTGTGAAATGTACACAGAATTCTTACAGTGACCTCGAAGATACGTACCAGCACATACATGCGAATCAAGTATTGTGTAGTTGTGTGTGATTTTTAAGACGTCAATGGCATTACTCAGTGATCCCAGCTGACAAAATGAAAGGAAATAGTTAATAAGTAAATTAAAAATGAGCGCAACATTTCTGTGCTCTTATTGCGACAGTCCACGATGAATTTCTGACAATAGACAATGCGAGTTTTCTATGCTTATTCATAAACTTTTCAGGTCAGTGAAAGGACGGTGGACACTGAAAGAAAAGGTTGTAAGTATTCAGTCATACTGTTATTAATGAGACAGATTTCAAAAACCGTAGCTGCAAATATGCGTGAACATTACTCGAAGGAAAAATAGCTACTGTGGATTTGCTTTGCTAGTTACTTTACGTCGCACCGAGACAGATAGGTCTTATGGCGACGATGGGACAGGAAAGGGCTAGGAGTGGGAAGGAAGCGGCCGTGGCCTTAATTAAGGTACAGCCCCAGCATTTGCCTGGTGTGAAAATGGAAAACCACGGAAAACCATCTTCAGGGCCGCCGACAGTGGTGTTCGAACCTGCTATCTACCGAATACTGGATACTGGCCGCACTTAAGCGACTGCAGCTATCGAGCTCGGTCTACTGTGGAATTGCCGCCGGGCATTTCTAATAGAAGGCTTATTCTTCTTTTTCCTAATCTGTTTACCCTCCAGGGTTGGTTTCCGGACTCACCACTACCGCCTCAAGGGCAGTGTCCTGGAGCGTGAGACATTTTCCTAATCTGTTTACCCTCCAGGGTTGGTTTCCGGACTCACCTCTACCGCCTCAAGGGCAGTGTCCTGGAGCGTGAGACATTGGGTCGGGGGATACAACTGGGGAGAATGACCAGTACCCCGTCCAGGCGGCCTCACCTTCTATGCTGATCAGGGGCCTTGCGGGGGAATGGGGAGATTGGAAGGGATAGACAAGGAAGAGGGAAGGAAGCGGCCGTGGCCTTAAGTTAGGTACCATCCCGGCATTTGCCTGGAGAAGTGGAAAACTACGGGAAACCACTTTCAGGATGGCTGAGGTGGGAATCGAACCACCTCTACTCATTTGACCTCCCGAGGCTTAATGGACCCCGTTCCAGCCTTCGTATCACTTTTCAAATTTCGTGGCGGAGCTGGGAATGGAACACGGGCCTCTGGGGGGTGGCAACTAATCACACTAACCACTATACCACAGAGGTGGACAGAAGGCTAATTACTGGACAGTAAGTGCCGATAGGTAATGTAACGGACCCGTTTAATTAAAACTTCCGTAATAATAATGTTACTACTACTACTACTACTACTACTACTACTACTACTACTACTACTACTAATATCTTAACGTTTCACTAACTAATTTTCACGGTTTTCGGAGACGCTGAAGTGCCAGAATTTTGTACCGCAGTACTTTTTTAAATGCAAGTAAATCCACAGACACGAGACAGGCGTATTTCAGCACCTTCAAATACCACCGAACTGAGCCGCCATCGAACCTGCCAAGGTGGGATCAGAAGACCAGCGCTCTATCGTCCGAGCTACTCAGACCGCCATTGGAGCTTAGAGTAAGTTGATCGTGCGGTTAGGGGCGCGCAGCTGTGAGCTTGTATTCTAGTGATAGTGGGTTCGAACTCCACTGTCGGCAGCCAGGAAGATGGTTTTTCGTAGTTTCCCATTTTCACATCAGGGAAATGCTGGGACTGTACCTTTATTAGACTTCGAACGCTTCCTTCCCACTTGTATCCCTTTTCTCTCCCATCGTTGCCGTAAGACCTATTTGTGTCGGTGCGACGTAAAACAATTTGTAAGTACATGTTTCGGTAATTTCGGAGACATGTCTGCAATTATAATATTAATAATAATTCGGACCTGTTAAAAGTTCACTATTTTCTTTAGTGTTTTCTGACAGATTACGAGCTACGATGTTTGAGTGGGGCGATTAACTTTTATTTTCATAATAGTTAGTAATAATAGACTAACACAGTTTTTATAATAATATTGTTACTCGCTTTTCGACGGATGCAAGCTGACAGCTGCGCGCTCCTAATCGCACGGCCAACTCGCCCAGTAATAATAATAATAATAATAATAATAATAATAATAATAATAATAATAATAATAATAATAATAATAATAATAATAATAATACATCTTTACGTGCCAATGGAGACGCGCGGTGTCGGAATTTTGCCCACAGGTATTCTTTAACGTGCCTGTAATCTACCGATCAGAAGCGGTCGTATTTGAGCACCTTGAAATACCAGCGGACTGAGCCAGGATCGAGCCTGCTAAGTTCATGAAACCAGTGCTTGAACAGTCTGAGCCACTCAGCCTGGCAACGTTTATTTTGATACGTTTAATAGGCACTGCAAAATCAGCAGTAAGCTAGAAGGCTTTCATTTACATTTAAAGTTCTCTTCGGTTGGAAGCACGAAAGGAAGGTACGTCTAATTCATTTATGTTCATAACATGTCCCTTACTTGTATGAAGTAAAACGTTCGATGTGTTTTGACATTTCAGTTCCGATACTACTCACTTGGAAATCATATCCCATGCATTCTTTCGTTGACGTAATAAACTTTATTTACACAGACGTCAACGCGGGATGTTTCTGCATACGGCGAGTTGCACTCCCAAAAGACCATGATATTGAAATCGCACTGTGGGAAAATATTCCACGTAAGCAGTTCGACAAAAGCACTAAACGTGTCGCGTGCCGATTCCGTTGTCTGCTGTACCTAGGGAAGGGGATGTGGCTGGACGGGTTCCCCGCCCCTACATGAAACCGGTCTGTCTGACCTTGACCTGAATAACAGCTGTCAGAGATGCGAATTATCGTCTGTACTAGTACGCGAGTTACTTCGTAGTAGTAGAATCAGTAGTATTACTTGAATAATGCCAGTGTATGAATACCACGAATACCATGATATGCTGCTAGTGTATCGTGTGGCAGAACAGAACACGGGTCGCCCTTCATGAATCTATCGGGAAAGGCTTTGAGCAATTTATATTTTGTTTTTTATTCGCTACGAGTTAAAACAGAGGACACTTTGATTTTAAGGGCCGATGACATTAAGACAGCAATCATCATCATCATCATCGTCGTCATCATCATCATCATCATCATCACGTATAAATATTCAATAAAATAATTGTTTTATATTCATCATTACTGAAATAGGAAGTATAAGTTAACATTTAACTTAAGAAGGTTGCCTAGAGTGTTTTGTTAATTTACAAAAGAAAAATTAGAATTTCTTTTAGTGTAAGGCAATCTGTATGTTTTTGTTTTCTAAACTGTTGTACTGTAATGTTTAACATAGGTACATTTTGTTGTTCACAGGCGTTTTCGTGTACGTTCGTAAATCCGTACTTTTCTATTCGAGATAGTCTTGTTACCGTCCACCTGGAATTACGGAGCCCGTACTGTATGGTAGTTATTTTTCTACAACAGAGTGTTACTCATGCGACTGTAGTTCCTACGACCACGCCACTCTTATGTCTGTGTCACTAATGTGCGCTTTGTTCGGCTCTGTACTGCTTGACCATGTGGCTCTCGTTACCTTCTTCTGCCACTTCTTCTACTACAGCCTTATGTCTTATTCTACCGACATCATCTTAACACGCAGTAGCGTAATCTGTTGCGATTTACCGAGCTCGATAGCTGCAATCGCTTAAGTCCGGCTCCATGGCTAAATGGTTAGCGTGCTGGCCTTTGGTCACAGGGGTCCCGGGTTCGATTCCCGGCAGGGTCGGGAATTTAACCTTAATTGGTTAATTTTGCTGGCACGGGAACTGGGTGTATATGCCATCTTCATCATCATTTCATTCTCATCACGACGCGCAGGTCGTGGATACAGGTGCTTATGTACCACAACATCACCGGCTTTCAGGCCGGCTCCTTGGCTAAATGGTTAGCGTGCTGGTCCTTGATCACAGGGGTCCCGGGTTCGATACGCAGCGGGGTCGCGAATTCTAACCATCAAAGGTTAATTTTGCCGGCACGGGGGCTGGGTGTGTGTGTTGTCTCATCATCAATTCATTCTCATTACGACACGCAGGTCGCCTACGAGTGTCAAATCGAAAGACCTGCTTCTGGCGAGCCGAACTTGTCCTCGGACACTCCCGGCACTAAAAGCCATACGACATTTCATTTCAGCGTGGCCAGTGTCCATTATTCGTGAGATAGTGGGCTCGAACCCCTCTCTCGGCAGCCCAGAAGACGGTTTTCCGTGGTTTCCCATTTTTACACCAGGAAAATGCTGGGGCTATACCTTAATTAAGGCCACGTCCGCTTCCTTCCCTGTCCTAGCCTTTCCAGTCCCATCGTCGCCATAAGGCCTATCTGTGTAGGTGCGACGTAAAGCCAATAGCTGCTGCGATTTGTTATTAGCACCATCATAGTAAAATGTAATATAGTTGTGGCGGAATCTTCTTAGATACCTTCGATATCTGTGGATTGTGTATAATTTGATAACTCATCTGTACTCATGAAAGCGACAGTCGGCCTGGCGTTCAGGTTAATAGCTACATCTCTCTAACGCGTAACCTTGATTATGTTTCTTAGATTTGTTGATGTGTATGTTTGATGTTTATACCCAGTACGAGATTACAGCTGACTCATCCCCACGAGCTTGACCTGGTTCTCGTCTTAAGCATAGTAATCTGTAGGTAACTACTGCGTCCGATGCTAACTCACGTGACATACATTTCATCTTGTTTCCTCTTAAACCACGCGTATTTTACTATTTTCTTCCACGTATTTCAGCTTTTAATTACGGTACCTGATAATAATAATAATAATAATAATAATAATAATAATAATAATAATTGCTTTACGTCCCACTAACTACACCGAGCTCGATAGCTGCAGTCGCTTAAGTGTTGCCAGTATCCAGTAATCGGAAGATAGTGGGTTCGAGCCCCACTGTCGGCAGCCCTGAAGATGGTTTTCCGTGGTTTCCCATTTTCATACCAGGCAAATGCTGGGGCTGTACTTTAATTAAGGCCACGGCCGCTTCCTTCCAACTCCTAGGCCTTTCCCATCCCATCGTCGCCATAAGACCTATCTGTGTCGGTGCGACGTAAAGCCCCTAGCAAGAAGACCTATCTGTGTCGGTGCGACGTAAAGCAAAATAGCAAAAAACTACTTCTACGGTTTTCTGAGACGCTGAGGTGCCCGAATTTAGTCCCGCACGAGTTCTTCTTATGTACCAGAAAATCTGCCGACACGAGGCTGACGTGTATTTGAGCACCTTCAAATACCACCGGACTGGGCCAGAAGTTGGAGTCAAAAGGCCTGCACCTCAACCGTCTGAGCCACTCAGCCCGGAAGGAGGTACGAAATATAGGTACGTTTAATTTATTTAGTTGTATAACATGTCCATTATTCATTTGAAACTAAACGTTCGATGTGTTTCGATAATTCAATTCCGATGCTACTCATTTGGGCATCCCATGACTGTTTTCGTTGGCGTAAGGAACTGCCATCTTTCTTCTACCTTTACGCAATGCACAACGGGGATCGTACCGTATTTCACGTCCTGGCGCGCTTATCCCAACCAATAATTATATCAGTCGTACTGGTCCCGCACCGATACAGGTTTTCAGGTCATTTCCATACTCACTAGACCACGGGGCTGATGACCACAGATATCCCAACCCCCTAAATGACAAAACAGCAAATGAACCAGTATTAACGCTGAGAATTCGGTACATCTTCAGGGTCCGAAACCGATGACCAGGGTTGTCTGAAGCCCCTAAGACGGAAACTAAATACTGACAACAACGAACCCAGTCTGGCGAGAATGTAACGTAATATGGCATACACTACTGTAGTAGTCACCTTCAGCTGTTATCATAGCTCAGTGGCTCTTAAACATAAAACCAGTTTGACAAGTATGTTACGTAACATCTCGTGCAATACATTGGCAGCGTTCAGCTGTTACAGTAGCACACTTGCTTGTAAACATAAACAGAAACCAGTTTGGCACGAATGGCGCGTGACTCGCCTGTTCCCAATGCGAAGCTATTCATTCACAAGAACAAGTCATACTACCTATTCTAAAAACATCGTATATTTTTGCTCTCGAAAATAACTTCCGAGGATTACTAAAAGTTTGATATATAGTGGTTCGTCACATCGTTCTCTATTGCTAGAAGAAATATCTGCAGGTATACACCTAACACCCTGTATATATTCAGTCTGGTCAAATCCACAACTACAGAACGACCACATTATACGAATGACGAACTTGTAGATAAGCAACTTATATTCGGAGTGTGTCATCGCAGTGAAGGACATATAGCTACACTTTAGGTACAGCGATATCCAGAAAGACGACATCCAAATTCCAGTATAATCCGAAATGTAGTGAAGAGAATACGCCAACATGGTACAATTCATGTAGCAACTTGCCCATCGAGGACACGGCAAAAGGATCAGGAGGAAGGGAATATGAGTCGTCTAGTTCCAAAAGGGGCCTTCTCCAAAATTTATATTTTTTTGAGTTAGTGATACTAGCGCCATCCTATTGAAAGCTTGCACGAAAATCAGCATGGATTATGAACCCATTTTAATGTCATTGCATAATAAAATTCGGAGTTTGTTCCAAAAAGTCCCTTATCTGACATCCTGTTTGTTTCAAAAGGTTCCTTATTCCGCTCGTACCAAAATGATCCTTTTCCCTGGTTAATGCGGTAGCTGTTATTGAACTGTATTCCGTAACAGACCTTCTCCTTTCTAATTTTAGTTTATTGCACACTACTGAGTGTTATTTCAATATTATTTGCCTCTGCGTTGGTAGAAGTACCTACAATAGTATTGTCGTTGGAAAAATGGGCAACGAAGTGCTAATTTATAATGACAGTTTATTTGCATTGACGGACAGCAAGCAGTTATCTATGAAAGTAACTAAATATTTATCGACTTGGATGTAAATAGTAATGTGTTGGTCCAAATAATAATTGGGAAAGACACAGGTAAATGTTGTACAGGTAAGAGCTCTGGTATTATTTATGTCTAATAGAATACCAACAGCTTATCTAAATAGTTCTTATATTCATTACTTAACCTTTTCTCAAAACACCTTCATTTTATTTTTCAGAATTGAACAGTAGTTTACGGATGGCGTTAAAGAGATTTCCATTAAAATTTCTGTATACCTTAGTTTTATGTTACAGGTAGTTTTTTAAAGGATCTCCCGTTGATCCGTGTTGTGTCATGATTCACATGCTTTCGAATGGTTAAAACGTTCGAGAAGAATATAGAGTAATAAATAAGGTACAGGATTAATGAGTGACTGCTAAGGTACCTCTACAATGTTTCGAGATGAACAGCAGACAGTGGCATGATTGTAAACGAGGTAAAAAGACAGGCTGAAAGTTTCGTTAAGACGATAAGTGCTCTGCATTTTAATTACAGTGTTGGTGTAGAACTTATCTTCCTAGTTACGGGTCAGTCTTTCATTCCACCGGACCGAGTATTCGCTCGCTTAGAGAAAGTTATTAGGAAGGTGTTCGGCTTCATGGCTAAATCGTTAGCGTGCTGGTCTTTGGCCACAGGGGATCCAGGTTCGATTCCCGGCAGGTCGGGAATTTTAACCATAATTGGTTAATTCCCCTGGCACGGGGACTGGGTATATGTGTCGTCTCCATCATCATTTCATCCTCATCACGACGCGCAGGTCGCCTACGGGTGTCAAATCAAAAGACCTACATCTGGCGGACCGAAGTCCTCGGTCACATACCAGCACTAAAAGCCTTACGCTTTTTCATTTCATTAGGAAAGTAAACACTATAACAGATCCGCATGATTATGAAGAAATATGTTCTGACCATGGTACTTTGTTCGTATTTGGTTCAGATTCAGTGCCAGTGTACGACTGGAAGCGTCAAATAAGTGCAAGCTTGAAAGCACAAGGCTCTTGGTGTTTTAAGCTCCAATCATCAAAAGATGTGGTAATATCCTAATGAATGGAGGAACATCCTACAGGACTGATTGTGGTGTATTCAAAAGGCTCGTTAAGAAAGTAAAACTGACCACAAGCATCGTCCCAGGAAAACTGTCAATTGGAATACTTGTCAAAGCAGAGAAGTTGAAGGAATATTGCAGACCTGAGGAAACATTGTGAAGACGATCGGATGATTGAAGAGAGACTCTGATTTAATGAAAATTCAAGAGATATTGAGGAATGGAGAACATTTTGAAGAAGCTCATGTTAACTATGTTTTATGTGAAAATGTTTAAGAAGATGACATTGATTTGCGAATATAAGATATTCACACTTTTTTTCATTTAATTTCCAATATTTTGTCCAAACATTTTACTGTTGTTCCTAATTATTAATTTGATGAGTTTCACAAAGTAGCAAATATTTCTCTTCCAGTTATATTGCCTTGAGATGACTGTTCTTGCAATATGTAAGTACTTTAATATTAATTAAATATGCTTGATAATAATGGTTACGTGTATTTTTTTTTTTTTTGTTCCATTAGTGACTTTATCCACAGTTGATTGTTCCAAACCTTCCCTACGACACAGGAGGTTTCTAAACGAGATCTTATCCATTTTAAAAATCAATATTTTATAAAAAGTGCTGAAAATCAATTATTTTAATTATATCCATCGCATTTTGGCAGGGACGAACTTTTCAAATACGTCCAATTTTTTAAAGTTTAAATTATATTCAAGCTTAAAAACAGTTTTTCTCAAATATCCATAAAGTCCGCCGTATGGAGAAGACCCCTTTTGGAAGTATACGACTCATATGGTGAGAGAAGCTGTTGCTGCAGAACCTCATACACGTACTACAGCTGTGGCACAAACATAGGGAATATATCATGTTAAAGTACATAGAATTCCTGAACATCGTCTGTACTGGTACGCACTCAAACGGTACACAACTCAGCGCCTGCAATCAGATGACCATGCCTATCGCGAATATTTCTTTGAGTGAATCGCCGAACATCTGAGCGTGAATTATGTTACTTAAATGTCGTCAATGTGCGTATGTTTTTTTTTTAATTCACTAGGTTACGCCTCCAAGTACGCCCGGTTTAACTACCGATACCACGGACTTGTTAAGGGGTTATTTTCTGCATCAATTGTACGCAACATTGCCTGCAAATAGGGATGATCTTATGCGTAAACATCGTGTAGCAACAGCAGTCATAACACTGGCATTGTTAACAAGAGTGTAAGGGAGCATAATGAGAAGAGTACCATTGTGTACGGGAAAGGAAGGAGGCTACTTTGAACATTTCTTGTCATTCAACATGCAGCGATATCCATACATATTGTGATTTTCTTTTCACTTTTCTGTCCATACGAATATGCCTGTCATGTGTAGCAACCTGGAATACTGCAGAGTATGCACCAAACAGGTAAAAATGAAATGGCGTATGGCTTTTAGTGCCGGGAGCGTCCGATGACAAATTCGGTTCGCCAGGTGCAGGTCTTTGGATTTGACTCCCGTAGGCGACCTGTGGGTATTGATGAGGATGAAATGATGATGAAGACGGCACATACACCCAATCCCCGTGCCAGCAAAATTAACCAATTAAGGTTAAAATCCCCGACCCCGCCGGGAATCGAACCTAGAACCCCTGTGACCAAAGGCCACCACGCTAACCATTTAGCCATGGAGCCGGACACAAGACAGGTGTAGCAACCCAGTATACTGCAAAGTATGCACTTGCCAGATGCGGCAATCCAGCGTACTGCAGAGTAGGTCTGTGTATCTAAAGAACTCGGTACCGTGACACTCTGGTGGATCTGATAATATAGAAACATTATTTTCGGAAGAAAAGGAAACTTGTTGGGTTGACGACTACTACTAACCCCTCTCTGTCTCCCGAATACAGAAGCGTAGAGCCACCCCTCCTCTGCTTGGTTGTCCGATCGGAGTGCAGAGCTGTAGGACCACGGACCAGCGGTGGTCCATTTTGCATCCGCCGACGTGGATTGACGATCCCCCAAGGCGGAGCGATCCGTTTGAAAACTCAGCGCTCAGCGCTCAGCTGGGCAACCCAAAGAATTGCCGCGGACGTACATATACGGAAACAAGGTGCAGCAGAATTGCCGCGGACGTACATATACGGAAACAAGGTGCAGCAGAATTGCCGCGGACGTACATATACGGAAACAAGGTGCAGCAGAATTGCCGCGGATGTAGATATACGGAAACAAGGTGCAGCAGAATTTTAAACCGCAGTGCGAATTAGGGAGGGCGATTCGGAACTCTTACCAATAAGATAAATTTTTGAAACTTTCTTCAACTTATCCTAGCTATTTTCGGGGTCGCTAGAGCCGCCCAGGCTCAATTTGGATTTGACTGGGGACTTAACGCCGGATGCCCTTCCTGACACCACGTGAATTTTGAGATGAAAATCTCAAGCCAGGATTGGTCGGAATTTGAACTTCATCCCTCTGAGTAGGAAGCAATCTGGTAAGCTGCTGAGCTAATTACAATACACTTTTTGTATTCAAATTGTGTTAACAAATGTATTACAGGTACATTAATTGAGGGCTAGTGTATAATAATTAGAACACAATTATTGTATCACTCATTCTAGCAATTAAAACAGAATAAATCCACCGTATGACTACGTTGTTATTGTTGGTGGCGGTACGATTCTACGACAAACAAGGAGCTACCTGAAGGGACACGTTTGAGACAGACAGGAAGGACCGAATCTTTCCTACTCGGTTGTAGTACACAATACAGCTCCACAGAAACGTTTGATGGTTTGCCGATATAGCCGGGCGCCAGGCTATTTCATTTCTTCTATTGTCTTCATATTCGATTAAGCAGAGCTCTAGATAAAAAATAAGGGGCTCCCTGGCCGAGGCGGGAAAGGAGTGCTCGGTTCGCCGGGAAGTACGTGGGTTCGAATCCCCGTCAGGAAGACGTAAAATTTAAGAAACGAGATTTCCACTTCCGGAGGTGCACATGGCCCTGGTGTTCACTCAGCCTACACCAAAAATGAGTACCAGGTTAATTCCTGGGGGCAAAGGCGGCCGGGGATAGAGCTAACCACTCTACCCCATCGAGTGCCGAGGTTACGAATGGTGGAAGCCTTTACCGTCCACCCCTCCAAGGGCCTTCATGACCTGTACGGAGATGACTTTGCTTCTAGATAAAAATTATCTGTCTCAAAGAACTACTGTTGAAATATTATTTCAGCTGGTTTTTCAGCGTTGTTTCAAATAGCGCGGTGGTATCTGATTCCTACTCAGCAGCCCCAGCAAGAGAAAATATTAGTAGCCTACCAATGTCACTGTAGCTCCTGGGGATGTCAGAGGGGCAATCCTGCTCACCTCTGAGTTATCTCTTTGACTTTTGAGTCCGAGATTCTCGACTTTTGACTCTCGGCTGTCTATGTAAGCGCTACTTTATGAAGCAGTCCAGTAATTACAGCTAATTTTGAAGTTGTGTTCTCAATCGCTTCGGAAAAATTACAAATTCTCAGTATGATTTCACTTCAGAACTGTTGAACATTTCAAGACCATGTGCTCCATTTCTACTTTCAATAACGTACCGAATTAATAATACTAATAATATTATTTTTTTACGCCTCACTAACTACTTTTGACGGTTTTCGTAGACGCCGAGGTGCTGGAATCCAGTCCCGCCGCGGGAGTTCTTTTATGTGCCAGTAAATCTACCGACGAGGCTGGCGCATTTGAGCACCTTCATATACCACCGCACTGAACCAGGATCGAACCTGCCAAGTTGGGTTTAGAAGGCCAGCGCCTCAACCGTCTAAGACACTCAGCCCGGCTGTACAGGATTATTTCTGCCTTTTGCTATTTTTGCATGGATGCATTATTTTTCCTACTGTTTCTTGGCACAGGCCAGAGCAAAATTTACCACTACCAAAGTCTCAGGCTCACTTATTGCTGTGACAGTATGCATGCTACGGAGGTACGGGTGGTGATGAGTAATGAGTATGACATTCAGAGCACATCTACTGTGTCTGTATGTTATGAACGGTACTGCAATAGCACTTTCTGTCCCAGTGAGGAAAGCAGTGACAGACTACCTTACATCTCATCTTGTCTTGTACGCCTCATTATGGCACCTCCACTGGATTTATGGTTTCCCTTCTTCTTCTTTTCCTACCTCTTTTCCCACACCTGTGGGGTCGCGGGTAAAAACTGCAGCGCACATGTGGATTTTGCCCTGTTTTACGGCCGGATGCCCTTCCTGACCCCAACACTATATGGAAGGATGTAATCACTATTGCGTGTTTCTGTGGTGGTTGGTAGTGTGGTGTGAAGAGGAGAGTGTTGTGACGGACACAAACACCCAGTGCTCGAGCCAGAAGAATTAATCACAAGCGATTAAAAACACCGACCCGGCCCGGAATCGAACCCTGGACCCTCTGAAGCGAAGGGCAGTACGCTGATCATTCAGCCAAAGAGTCGGACAGATTTATGGTTTCCCTATAACATCGGCGGTGCTATTTTGACGATCTCACCAGCCTCAGAACAGACAGACCACATTTTTATAAGATGTCTCTTCTTACTCTCAAAAAGACCCGCGAAACTTTCCAAACTGATCATTTGAACAGCAGCAACTTGGTCATGCTACTGTGTGACAATCAGCAAACACTAAGAAATTGTTTGTTGTGACAAAACTGTTGTAGTTTTCTTTCAAAGCTACAAATGGCCATCGCTCTCGTGTACTTGTTGAATAAACTGGATGCTCTCTGCAACTTTTCTTTTCTTTTCTTTTCTTTTCTTTTCTTTTGTTTTCTTTTCTTTTCTTTTCTTTTCTTTTCTTTTCTTTTCTTTTCTTTTCTTTTCTTTTCTTTTCTTTTGTTTTGTTTTGTTTTGTTTTGTTTTGTTTTGTTTTGTTTTGTTTTGTTTTGTTTTGTTTTGTTTTGTTTTGTTTTGTTTTGTTTTGTTTTGTTTTGTTTTGTTTTGTTTTGTTTTGTTTTGTTTTGTTTTGTTTTGTTTTGTTTTGTTTTGTTTTGTTTTGTTTTGTTTTGTTTTGTTTTGTTTTGTTTTGTTTTGTTTTGTTTTGTTTTGTTTTGTTTTGTTTTGTTTTGTTTTGTTTTGTTTTGTTTTGTTTTGTTTTGTTTTGTTTTGTTTTGTTTTGTTTTGTTTTGTTTTGTTTTGTTTTGTTTTGTTTTGTTTTGTTTTGTTTTGTTTTGTTTTGTTTTGTTTTGTTTTGTTTTGTTTTGTTTTGTTTTGTTTTGTTTTGTTTTGTTTTGTTTTGTTTTGTTTTGTTTTGTTTTGTTTATCACTTTGGACGTGACACTGGAGTAGCCGCAGTCCTTGGTCTTAGGTTCCGAAATGGCACTGCCTGGCATCACGGGTCACCCGGAACGACGTGGGTTTGGTTCCCCCTCAGGAAATTGAAAATTTAAGAAACTAGATTTCCACTTCCGGAGATATAGATTGCCCTGAGGTTCACTCAGGCAACACCGAGACGCCGAGGTACCGGAATGTTGTCCTGCAGAAGTTATTTCACGTGCCAGTAAATCTACCGACACGAAGGTGACGTATTTGAGCACCTTCAAATACCACCGCACTGAGCCAGGATAGAAACTGCCCAGTTAGGATCAAAAGGCCAGCTCCTCAACCGTCTGAGCCGCTCAGCTCGGCACCAAAAATGAGTACCAGGTTAATTCGTGGAGGCGAAGGTGGCCGGGCTTAGAATTGACCACTCCACTCCACCAAGGTGTCGAGGTTAGGGATAGTGGAAACCTTTACCTTCTAACCCTTCAAGGGCCTTCAATGCTGACTTTGCTCTTTCTTTCCTTCACGTACACGAGGAAAAAATGGTCCCTGTCTGTTCCTAGAAACCAAAACAGTATATCGCTGGGTAGTCATGCTATAAATTTATAATTTTAGATTCGTTGAGATTGCACGAAATTAGAGTATCTCAACAGGTGTGCTCAATCGATACGTCATAACTTAGGAAATTCTACTCTGAGAATTATCGTGGCCTCCGATACTCTCGTGGTGTGTTTAGTACACCCGGCTATGGAAGCAGGCATATTGCTGAGTATTTACTTTGAATGGCACCGTACTCTGTCAAATTGCTTATAGAATGGCTCTTAAGAAGAGGAACTTTATAAATTTTACATTGGATCTAATAAATTATCCCGTTAAGAGAATATCCCCATGCCATGGCTAACTTTTCCTGAACCGTTTTCATCTGATTTAAAGAAGAATGTTCACTTCGACTTCTTCTGGAAATATTAGACCTAATTGGATCATTCTGAGCGAAATGTTGGTTAGGTAAATGCCGTAGTATATAGCCTACTTTTGTTCATAAATATTGAAACGCCATGGGGAGGTAGTGGTAAGCGGCTAAGTTTCTGACACAAAATATTGATAAATTGATTAGCATTGCGTTTTCATTGATCCAAGTGTAGTGGCAGTGAATACAACGTAACGAGGGTGGTAATCGAACAAGCACAACGTAGATATGGGTCAAACTATCAGTGGCTGCTTTCTGTTACTCTGTTGAAGCCATTAAGGATGCCACTTCAGAGTACAGTCAACGTCATGAACTTGAAGGAGGTGTCATTATTAGCGTACTATTAGAGTATAACATATCGTTGCACAAAATTGTACAATCGGTGCATATTTAAACGTGCATATGCAGGATGAAAAATGAAAACCTACAACCTGTTTTCCAGTCATTGACCGAGTCAGGGATGTAATGAATGAAACATATATATAGGCTGTTATTACAATGGGGTCGCCACTCCCAAAGTGATTTATTAATGAATGATAAATGCTATGAAATGATAATGGAGAGTGTTGCTGGAATGAAAGATGACAGGGAAAACCGGAGTATCCGGAGAAAAACCTGTCCCGCCTCCGCTTTGTCCAGCACAAATCTCACATGGAGTCACCGGGATTTGAACCACGGTATCCAGCAGTGAGAGGCCGACGCGCTGCCGTCTGAGCCACGGAGGCGCATATGCAGGATATTCAGTGTTATATCGCTATCATAACAGTGAATGGCATTTTCAAAGCATACGTGAAAACTATTTATTTATTTTTCAGAAATACTTCAGGTACTGTGAGGTTACGTTGAAAAAACAATATTGTTATGTAAAGTAATACAATAGTCATGAACATGCGCCGTAGTACAGTGTGTTACTTCCGTATGTTGCGAATTATTGCAGTCGTGACCGGTTGTGACGAACGCAACATAACTGGACGAATGTCCGAGTAGTGGATTGAAGCACAACAAGCGAATGAACTGGTTATGCATCATCATCATCATCATCATCATCATCATCATCATCATCATCTGTTTACCCTCCAGGTTTGGCTTTTCCCTCGGACTCAGCGAGGGATCCCACCTCTACCGCCTCAAGGGCAGTGTCCTGGAGCTTCAGACTCTTGGTCGGGGATACAACTGGGGAGTATGACCGGTACCTCGCCCAGGCGGCCTCACCTGCTATGGTGAACAGGGGCCTTGTAGGGGGATGGGAAGATTGGAAGGGATAGGCAAGGATGAGGGAAGGAAGCGGCCGTGGCCTTAAGTGAGGTACCATCCTGGCATTCGCCTGGAGGTGAAGTGGGAAACCACGGAAAACCACTTCGAGGATGGCTGAGGTGGGGATCGAACCCACCTCTACTCAGTTGACCTCCCGAGGCTGAGTGGACCCCGTTCCAGCCCTCGTACCACTTTTCAAATTTCGTGGCAGAGCCGGGAATCGAACCCGGACCTCCGGGGGTGGCAACTAATCACGCTAACCACTACACCACAGAGGCACTGGTTATGCAACTTGATGTTTACAACACACACGCGCGCGCGCGCCATGATTCTTTTCAGGCGGCCATCCATGCGCAATGAGTGTGTGTGTGTTTACAAACACTCGCCAGGCGTGCGACGTAAAGCAAAACGGGAACACTGGTTTTGGTCCTTCTGGACAAGAACAGGGCGTAGACAGCCATACCATATTTGTAGCAAATACAGTTCCTATACACCTCCCCACGTTTTAGGTATAACTTTCCCTTACATCCTGCATACAGAGTGAGTTAGAAAAGTTTTTTTCACCTTAAATAGCTCACAAACAGTTAAAGATATCGAAAATCTGTTTTAACTTTTAGTAGTATTAATAAGGGTTTCAAAACAGAACGTACAATTCTTTTTCAGAGTGTTAAAATCTACCAATATACCGGTAATGATTTTTTGTATCCCACAAGTTGTTCTCGAATAAATGGTAAGTCGTCAAACATACTTCATTGACCAAGCGTGGAGCATTCTATTCAAACAAATCAGTAACCAAGATGCTATGGTACGCCCTAAAAATGAATCCTGAGCCTGTTGACATGCAGTGATCCTTCACCTTCTTCTCACAGATAGGTATTTGCTCTAAAGTGCATATACATTCTGTATGATTTAAAACGTGGCATTTAACTACTGTCACTGAATGTTTGAAATTAAACCTAAGTTGTATTTTTTAAAATAACATAATACAAATAAACAAAAGAGGCAAAAACTACGTAATAAGGGGAATTATTAAGGGGACCAAATACTCTAGTCTTGCTTGTACAGCCGGCCAAGCAGGTTGTCTGGCCGGGCCCTGCTAACTTGACGAGGACGGTAGTGTGAGTGTTTGTTCATTTGAAGTTGCAGTTATTGAACAAGTACAGTTAGGAAACATGGCATCCAAAATTACACGGCAAAACACCCTGAAAGTTGTATTTGGCAAGGAGCAACAAAGACCAACAGCCCACGAAATTCACCAGTGGATAGAAGACGTTCTAAAGGTATGTGATGATGAACTACAAACAATTCAACTAGTTGGAAAACAGAATGCAGCCTATCTCAAATTTAATAATGACAGAAGCTACCAGAAGTACTTACATTCCTTTAGAGGTACAAATTCTCTGACATTAATGAATGGCGATTCAGTAACAGTTACAATCATGCCCGGTGAAATAGAACTTATCACTGTACGCTTAATGAATATACCGCCGGAAGTACCAAACGAGCGGGTACAGTACGTATTGCAGAATTATGGCAAGGTACAACAGATAGAAAACGAGAAGTGGTCAAACAGATACCGCTATCAAGTCGATACAGGAATAAGGGTAGTTCAGATGTCAATTGAAAAGCCTATTCCTTCAACCCTCAATGTAGCGGGTTATGAGGCATATGTAACCTATCCCGGACAGGAGCAACATTGTTTTTCATGTGGAAGTTGTTCTCATATTCGGACTAATTGTCCCACTAGATTTACTAACAGCAAACCATCGACGGCATCTAGATCACGCTTCACATTGAGCGATCTATTCAAACCTCCCTCATTTGACAGTGCGCGGTCAGATAGAGAACCCGCTCTCACGGATGTAAACAAACCAACGTCCGTGCAGAGCAGGGTAGCGAACGGTGCAGTGGAAAGTAGCACAGATAGCAACGTCAACCCTACAACACCTGGCTCAAGTCATGACAATAAGTTAGAACATATGGACATAGTAAACACACTAGTGTTAACAGCCGATTCACAGGATATAGCTAACGCACCTGCAGGGGACCAATTTCCATTACCTTCAAATGACAGTACAGACTCAGATACCGTATCAGTAGAAGAAACATTAGATATCAGGGACATACACGTATCAGATAAAAGAACCATAGAAGAAAATAACGCGATCACAAATACGCTGAGACAGGAAGACCAACAACTTGATACAATGCCCATCACTCTTCAACCTTTGACAAGGTCTGAAGCTGAGAGCCAGCGCCCTCCGGAAAGTACATTATCTTCGTCTGATATGGATAGGTCTGTGATCACTGAACAGCATCCTCCCACTCTCGGATCGTGGAACCATCAGATGGACCTGGAGGAGGAAGTATTGCGGAGTGAGGACCCAGTAGCAGAAATATCGCTTGATGTAACAAAATGTAACCCCGGTCAGCAAAAAGTAAGCAAGTTAGCTAGTAAACAACGAAACCATCCGTATAAGACAGGAACGAGTAAGCAAGGATTACCTCCCCCGACTACGAAGAAATAGTTTGACAGAATATCAATATGTGGACTGCATTCTATTTTTCTCTCTGTTGTAGTGTCATGACCCTCACACTAACAGTGGGGACAGTCAACTTCAACAATAATTCATCCCCAACTAAAATGCATGCTCTGCTGAAATTTCTACAGTGTCATGATATAGATCTTGTAATGCTACAGGAGGTCTCCATCAATGATTTTTCTTCAGTATTAAACTATAATGCCTATGTAAATACTGGTAGTGATAACCTAGGTACTGCTATCCTTACTAAGTCAGGTATTGAACTGCAATCCATAGAGAAGCTTCCCTCTGGTCGTGGAATGAGTGGCAGATTTCAAGATTACCTGTTTTACAATGTTTATGCACCATCTGGGAGTAATAAACGCCAGGAAAGGAACGAATTCTTCCAGTCGGACTTAACATATTTACTTCGCTCCTTGCCTACGCATTATGTGATGGGGGGTGATTTTAACTGTGTACTGCGTGCAGTAGATTGTACAGGTCCCTTTAAGCCGAGCAGCAGCTTACAGACTTTAGTTACAAATCTCCAAATGTGTGATCCTTGGGTGCTAAAACATAATACCCCAGGATTTACTTTCTTTTCTTCAAATTCAGCAGCAAGACTGGATCGATTTTATGTTCCTCAAAATTTAGCTAATGACATAAGTCGTGTAGAAGTAGTACCAGTCACATTTTCTGATCATGAAGCTGTTATCCTACGTATAAGATTAAATATAAATTTTATACCTAGAGGACGCTCTTACTGGAAGATGAATGTAACCTGTCTTCAAAATTCTAGTATCCTTGAAGAGCTGAAATTGCTTTGGTCAGAATGGAGTAAAAGAAAGATTAGATATCAAGATTGTGCTGATTGGTGGGATCGGTATGTAAAGCCGCAAATAAAGTATTTCTTTAAGCGAAAATCTTACGAACTTTATCAAGACGAAGAACGTCTAATAAACCTTTATTTTAGGTGTATTTATGACTTACAAGAAAACTACCAGCCATCACCAGAGAGAAGAAGTAAAATCAGCCGCTATAAAGCAAAAATACTTTCTATATATCACAAACGACTGCAGGGACTCAAAATACGCAGTCGGGTCAACGAACCAATCGAAAATGAACGGATCAATCTTTATCATTTAATGAAGGACTTCAAGCGCCGCAGATCATCTCTCATATTGAAAGTTCAGGACCCAGAAGGACAAGAGTACATAACACAACCGACTATAAGTAAGGCTTTCGATTCCTTTTATCGACAACTGTTTGATGCCGAGCCCACCCACGACAATGAAATTAATTTTTTTGCTGACTGTAAGCCTCCACCGCTCAGAGAAGAGGATAACTCAAGCCTTGAAGGACCCATAACCAAGGAAGAGGTTTTAAAAGCGATACGACAAGGGAAGAGCTCAAGAACACCTGGGATTGATGGAATACCTCAGGAATTTTACTCTACCTGCTGGCCGATAATTGGAGAAGACCTCACCTGCGTCCTGAACACTGTGTTACAGAGGAAACAACTCTGTGAATCACATCGTCGAGGGATTGTTGTACTGATAAAGAAGTTCTCTACAGCTATCACTGTCAATGACTATCGCCCAATTACCCTCCTTACTTACGACTACAAAATATTAGCCAGAATTCTCGTCAACAGATTACGACCATTATTATCCTCCATCATTCACCCTGCACAACACTGTGGAGTGCCTGGACGAACAATTTTTGATGTTACCTGTTCGCTGCGTGATTACGTGGCGTCCACGGAACGCACTCATTCACAGAGCTTACTAGTGTCCTTAGACTACCAGCGTGCGTTTGACAGTGTGAATCATCAGTATCTGCTAAACTGCTTAAAGTGGCATGGTCTTAGTCCCACATTTATCTCTTACATTCAGTGCCTATACACAAACGTATCTGCGATTTTGCAAATTAATGGCTTTCACACTAAAACCATTCCCATTAAGAGGTCAGTAAAACAAGGATGTCCGGCTTCGATGGTGCTGTTTACCTTGGCCATAAATCCTCTCATTTGCAAGCTGCATAAAGAAATAGGAGGAATAACACAAGGAAGTGCAAAGCTCGCGGTAGCTGCTTACGCGGATGACGTCAGTGTAATATTATCATCGGATAACGATATACTCCACATGCGAAATGCTCTCGCACAGTTCAGTGCAGTATCTGGGTTGTCTATTAACTATCGTAAATCGAAAGTGATTCCGCTAGGAGACTGGGCATCATTACCTCAACTCCCACCGCTACAAACGGTAGAATCACACAAGATACTTGGAATCAGTGGCGGCTCGTTTGGGAGGCGCTAAGGCGCGCGCCCCCCACGGGGTTCCATTAAATTCGGGAATTTTAATCTTAAATGTTAAAAAGGGAAATATTTTACTATAAGATTATTATCAAGGGCGCGAGTTGCACTGTGCTGCGGCGCGATGCGCTGCTGGCCCTACGCAGTACGCACGAGGGCGCTCTCTTACAGCGGACCAAATATTCCCGAGTCTCGCTTGACTGGCCTTGAGGGAGCCAATCAGAGGCGCAGTAGAGATGTGCTGTTCTAACGGAGATTCCGGCGCGTTTCTGCCGCGGCCCATGGTTGCAGCCAACCTACCCGAAACATTGGTGATCTGATTTCTATTTAACAGGGGTCAGTTTATGCCATTTCTCTCCTAAAACTAGGAACTATTTTACTGAGGCACTTACCTGAGTTAAATGTGCCGGTATACATTTAAAATTGTCTTGTAATTTTTAGGATTATTAACTAACGAAACGAGTAACGACTGTAACTACTGGCTCCTCGCACTTGACTCATGTTGGCCATACTCACTGGAGAGCGCGATGTTTAACTTTGTGTTGATGAATGATCTCGTGAGGTGACTGTGGCAATGTGAAATTACGAGAAAGGTTGTGATTTATATGTAGGCGTAGTGTTATGTATGCACTTCGTACAGTATGATTACCGTCGAACATATTAAAGAACTAACGTTTTCTTCTCTTTCCATCGAGAAGAAAGTCGAACTGAAGGAGTGTTTTAGGCCGACACCAGACTTCTCGTTGAAAAAACCGGAGACAAAGAAAAATGAAAATAGGGCTTTCCAAAGACTCCTGACGTATGTAACAAGAACTCGCGGATATGTGAAAGTGATGTCTCAGAAACCTTTTACTGCTTTCCTAACCTGCTATTCTCCCGTTCTAGGAAAGGAGATAAATGGATCACCACAGGGGTGATATCAATAGTACCATGGACTTTGAAATGCTTGGTGAAGTCAATGTCGTGTCTTGTGTAAGTGATCACTACAACGAAACTATTCGTAAACATAACTCTATGGTGGACAAGAACAGACAAATATTATTATTATTATTATTATTATGAATAAATGAATAATAATAATAATAATATAATAATAATAATATATCTGTATGTATGTTCAGTCTTCAGCCCTAAGGCTGGTTGGATCCTCAACAGCTCTGCCATCAGCTGTCATAGATGGCCTAGGCATCACTGAAGAGGCATACTAGGGAAATGAGGAGTGAGGTAGTTTCCCGTTCCTTTCCTCACTGAGCCAGAAGTTGCTGTTACATATCAGTCTGCCAAGCCCACTGAAATGCACACACAAACCGACCCTATGAGCAACATTTTCACACCATTCTTAGCAGGGACTGACTGCAGAAGGAATGGAATTACTAGCATCGCTCATAGCTCAGTCACTTTCATATTGTCAAAGCCAAGGATAAGACAGAGACAGATCAATGAAAGTAACAAAATTGCTCTAGCCCACACCAGAAGACATAGTGCACTGTAAACACTAGGTCCTGCCAGTAAAGGCATATAATAATAATAATAATAATAATAATAATAATAATAATAATAATAATAATAATAATAATAATAATGGAGTCACCAAAGATATCTACAATAAAAGATGCATATCCAAAAATGCAAAAATAAGGCATTACAACACAGTAGTGAAGCCAGAATGCCTATATGCAAGCGAATGTCTGGCATTAAACTATAATTTAGATAAGCTAGAAATACTAGAAAGGCGAATCATGAGGAAAATATTAGGCCCACAAAACACAGCAGAAGGTTGGAAATTACGAAGTAATGCTGAAATATATCAAAAAATAGAAAATATATCAGATGTAATGAGGAAAAGGAGACTTATGTTTTTAGGACATTTATATCGAATACAAGATAGTAGATTATCCAGTAAGATTTTCAGATATTTGTGGGGTAAGAAATCAACGACAAGCTGGGTCAATGAAGTAAGAAAGGATTTAGAAAAAAACCAATATAACAACAGAAGAAAAAAATAATAGAGAAGGCTTTCGGGAAAAAGTATTGAAAATAGAAGGATTCCAAGGTAGGAAAGTAAAAAAGACTGGTTCAAAGTGGTCTGAAGACAGAAAGAAGAAACATAGTGAACAGATGAAAGCGTACTGGAAGAAAAGGAAAGAACAAAGAAGAAGGAATTGAAATTGGCACGTGGTCCTCTGGTGGCCCATTCGAAATAATAATAATAATAATAATAATAATAATAATAATAATAATAATCAACAATCATCATAATCAAAACAATTGCATATGCATTGCACCGTATAGTGTGTACCTTGATAACATGTTTTGAAGAACTTGAGATATTTTGTGGAATTATGAAACTAAGGTGCGCCCCCCACTGCTGATATCCACGAGCCGCCACTGCTTGGAATACATTACACTCGAAAGACCAGTGACATGAATCAACAAAACTGGGGACCTGTTGTCAACAAGATAAAAGTCTATGCAAAAGAACTCTACTGCCGAGACCTCTCTCTAATCCAAAGGATCTGGACTGTCCACACATACCTTCTATCACAATGCTGGTATCTTGCACAAGTACTACCACTGCCTGCAACGTTTGCTAGACAGATAATATGTGCTAGTTCCTGGTACATATGGCGTGGCAATATCTTCCGCGTACCGATAACTACCTTGTGTCTTCCACCAACAGCTGGTGGACTTGGGTTGGTAAACGTCATCATTAAATGTCAAGCCCTCTTCTTGAGTCGTGGAAGAAAAATAGAAATGAACCATCGGAGCTTCTCATCTGCTTGGCTGAAACACTGGTCTACTGTGACGGACTTGCGCAATCCACCTGATCTTCGGATTGTCCCGTCTGCCCTGAAGTATCTCCGAATTTATTTGCAAGAATGGTGCTATTTGACGGAAGCCAAGTTCGTATCAGAAGTACAATTAACACGTCGGGTTTATACTGATTTATTTCGTCTAACACCTACACCACTTATGCGTTTATTTCAACAAGTGCCTTCAAACACCGACTTTAAACAACTTTGGAAAAACATTAGTGCCCCTCATCTCCCTGCTAAAGTGCGATCTACATGGTATATGGTAGTCCATGACATTGTACCCACAAAAGAACGGCTATATCGAATACGAATGACTGATTCGGACTCCTGCTCATATTGTACTCAACATGACTCAATACTTCACAGACTGACCACTTGTATGAGGGTCAGACCGGTGTATATGCAAGCCAAAGTGTTTCTTCACCAACTGAACTTCACAATCAATAGAGATGACCAATTCATAAGACCAGATTACCTCCTTACCCCAAGGACAAAGCACAATTCTTCACTATGGATAATTGGACACACTATCCATTTTATAATGACTACTGATGGACAGCTGGACAAGGAACTTTACGGTGCATACCTGAAGCGAACAAGATGGAAGTTTGTTGCTCCCTGAGTCAACGACGTGTGTGGACATTATCTAAGTGATTTGTGATAAGTAGTACTTTGTTGTTGACGTCTTTGTTGGTTTTGTTACAGGAATTACGAAAGTGCCACAGGAATTTCGGATACATTACGGACTCTAAAACCTCAACAGAGAGAAATTTGAACACAGTACAGTAATGTCTTTGTCTAGAATACTCTGTGAAACTAGTTTGTATCACTTCTTAGGTATGTCTAACATGTAACACGTAAACAGCATTTTTAAAAAGACAATCCAGTCCGTACCAGAATTACAGTATTTCTTTGAAGATGTAACATTAAAAAATCTGTAATTTACTTGATCAATAAATCTATATTAAAAAAAAAAATACTCCCTATATGAGCAATGCTAAATTTGCTCAACTTGGGGTTGCTCATCTTCCAAACTACTGCAGATAAAGCAGTGAAATTTGGTATGGTTATTCCAGCAGCCTTTGCCTCCATGTTAAATGCATTTTAACAAAAAAGTCGAATGTTTTTTATTGTTTACTTTTTCTGATAAGCAAAAAAATTCACCATTTTTTACACATACCGGTATATATATTTTTAGCTAGAAAGTTTCCATTGTTAAATAATGAATTTGTGTTTAACATGGAGGGCAGGGTTGGTTTTAAAGGTGATACGAATTTCACACTGGTATCATTAGTAGTTTCCAAGATGAGCACCCCACAACCAAAAAAATTATTGTTCAGAGAAAAGTTTAGGTAGTAGAGAAAACACACTTCTTGTGGTTTAAAACTTCCCGGCTCCATACTCAGAATCATCCATATCTTCATTCTTCCTCTTGGATCCTCTCCTCTTCTTTCTTGCTTCCTTTGCCATCTGTTCTTCTTGTCTATCCGCGTATTTCTTGCGCACGTTGTCCATTATCTGAAGCTGCTTGATGGTGTTCAGACCTGGTTCAATCCCTAGATGGTTAAGTACTTGTGTTCTTCCAATGTTTCCTATGTTAAAGGAGAGAACACTTTCCAGTGCCCCCATTTTTAGGGTATTATACCCAACAAACACAATCTTGGGTATTTCAGTCCATATCACATTGTTAAATGACTCATTCGGGTTCTGGGTTTGACCATGCAAACATTTTCTTAGAAGGTCTGGATGAGCCAAGTCCCGATATACAGGTTTTATTACTTCTGAAATGGCCTCAGGCAGACAATGATGTTTGTAGATTGCCCTTTTAGCAGAATTATACTTGCACCATGAAGCTGTAGGGCACATTCCATGTTGAGGCCGATCATCTGTTGAGAGCTTATGTAAATATGTGCTCCATACTGCTTTCCTCATCTTTTCCTAATCATACACATTTTCTCTTATGGCTTTACCATAATAATCCTGCAACTTGTTAATTTCACTACCAGATAATCTATTTAATCCTCCAATAGCCTTGCCATCAGCTAATTTCTTGCCCTTCATTATTAAAAAATTTACACTGTACAAATTGTCTCAGGGCTTCTGACAGCATTTCAATATCTACGAATTGAAAACCTGTTGTCACTTTATTTAAATCTACACTATCACCAAATTCACTGTAAAGAGTTCTTGAAGACGATAGTTTCCTGTTTGATGCACTTGAAGCAGTAGCTGTACAATCATTTGGACATGAGCCAAACTTTTTTACAACCTCACTTTCAACATCATTTACTTCACTAACTTTTTCACTTCCACTATATGTACCAACATATTTATTTCTAATTAAAGATGTTTTCTTGTTCTTATGCTGGTTTCCATATGTCTTTCTTTGACCGAATTTCTTTACATTTCTCATTTTTCAACCCGGATAACTTGTAATTTAGATCAAAACACAAAAACTTCCTGTGCTTTGGGGAAAAGCAAACCAATTCCCTGTGTGAAAACAAAACACAGAACATTGATGACAGTATGGCCAACTTCAGCTACGTAAACTCCTCTTTAAATTACGGGTACATTCAGAAATCTGACGCAAAAACTCGTGGATAAGTACCTTATGAAAGGAACGAAGTATCTTCATGCTAACGGGGGCGTAGCCAAATTGAAGTATACAAACATGCACTAAATATTAAAAATGAAGGATTTCCTGTAGGATTTAAGCGTTTAAATTCTGGAATTACATGTATTACACATCAGTCGACGGGAAATTGAAACAAAAAATCGTCCAGGTTACCCGTTGGTTCTTGGTCCCCTTAACACTTCCACGTCAGTATAATCATGTTGTGCCTTAGGAGCCGTCGCATATACGTGTTTTCTTTATGTGTTACCTACGACAATATTAAATGCTTTAAGTCATACAATGGTTTAGTGTATTTACGTGTATATTAGCGCGTATAGCTAGGTGTGCGATGAAGTTCAACGGTCACTGTATGTCAACAGGCTCAGGATTTATACTGTACATAACACGTGCCATGGCCGCCTTATTAGAGATTCTTTCGAATAGGGCGGCCTACGGCTGGAGAAGAAGCACGTTTGAAGACATTCCGTTTCCTCGAGAAGTACTCGTCGGATTTTGAAAATAATTTCCCCCCTGAATTTACAATGTACATAAATCTTAATGTTAGGTGCAGAAGACACCGTAGTTCCATTTGAAAATTACAGTGTCAGTTCTGTTATCTCGGCACATATCGGTATTCTGTTATAAGCCCCTTAGTAACATTACTAAAAATGAAAATTCATGTTCGATATCTTTAATGGTTTATGAGTTAATTGAGAACGTCTTAGTTGGCTCATATATGTACAGGGAGAGAGAGAGAGAGCGAGAGACTGGGGGAGTTGGCCGTGCGGTTAGAGGTGCGCAGCTGTGAGCTTGCATCCGGAAGATAGTGGGATCGAGCCCAACTGTCGGCAGCCCTGAAGATGGTTTCCCGTGGTTCCCATTTTTTTATATTGGCTTTACGTCGCACCGACACAGATATGTCTTATGGCAACGATGGGGAAGGAAAGGGCTAGGACTGGGAAGGAACTGGCCGTGGCCTTAATTAAGGTACAGCCCCAGCATTTTCCTGGTGTGAAAATGAGAAACCACGGAAAACCATCTTCAGGGCTGCCGACAGTGGGGTTCGAACCTACTATCTCCTGAATAATGGATACTGGCCACACTTAAGCGACTGCAGCTATCGAGCTCGGTAGGTTTCCCAATTTCACACCAGGCAAATGCTGGGGCTATACCTTAATTAAGGCCACGACTGCTTCCTTTCCACTCCTAGGCCTTTCCTACGCCATCGTCGCCATAAGACCTATTTGTGTCGGTGCGACGTAAAGCCAGTTGTAAAAAAAAAAGGGTGAGAGATCAAAACAAGGAAAAATGTCCTGATGAACAATTGTCCTTACAATGCATTAATATTGAGAAACAGGCGTTGCTCATGGCCACTACAATACTGATGCTCTTGTCGCCCGTTGTCCCTTTCCTTCACCGTCGAGGCCAATTTGGAGGAAATGGCATTAAAAACTTGCCTAACACACGGGCGTGGGTAGTTGAAAATCCCCCCTGATACGGTTGTCACAGCGCTTTGGACGCAATGTATGGTGGATTTATCCATTATCAACTACTCGGCCCATACATGTTACTCCCACGACTGAAAGGACCGGCGTATCTGACCTTGACGGACACACTGCCTGTACTACTGGAAAATGTGCTCGTAGTAATTCGCCGTGCCATGTCGTTCATGCATGATGGAGCCCCAGCGCATTTCAGCTGGCATGTACGGCAGGTTTTAGACAAAAGCTTCCCATGACGCTGGATCACTGAATTTGTCTGCCCGGTCTCCTGGTTAATGCCATCAACAACCTGGAGCAGCATCTCCATAACGCTTGTGCAGTGCTTCGCCGGTCCATGTTGAGACTGCTCATAGTGGACACTTCGAGCATCTGTAATATGGCTAATGTACGTCCAGTAACTCCATTGCATGTAACTGAGTAACAACGCATTGCAGGACATATGTTCATAGGCACATTTATGCAACCCGCAGTTTATATCCTGGCGTGAAAATACAGATTGTTTTTAAATTTCGGTCCTAACAATTACCCCAGTTGTTTGTTGTTTAACTTACTTAACGTCCCTTCAACAGCGATAGATTTCAAGAGACCCCAGAGTGTCTGAATACTGTCTCATAGGAGTTATTGAATGTGTCGGAAGTCTGACACACATTTGTCCCATTTAAGCATCCTCAAATACAACCTATCTCAAGTCAGGTTCGAATCTGCGAAGTTGGGAACAGAATGAACGTTACTAAACCATTGCACCATTGAGGTCGGAAATGTAAACCGGATGAATCAGCCGCCCCTATTTCTTCGTATTTATGCAACTCGCAGTTTATATAATAGCATGAAAATATCTCCCCTGCCATCCGATAATTTCTCATGTAGGTGTATGGCTTGAAATACATTTATTCGTTGCTGACAAACCAACAACAAGAAAGCAATAATGAATGAAAGCATAGAACCGGGCTACGCGTACAGAAGCATCAATCCGTGTTGATAAGAAACTGGTTGAACTGAAATTATACGGAATAAGGACAATTGCAACAAGCTTCTCCATGGTCGCGGTAGTTAACGCCAAACGGTGTGTTGTGTATTCTGACGAGGTTCAAACTCTGTGCTGGTGGAATATCTTTATGCATGTCTTTCAATCCTACAGTTTGTCAGCCCCAATAATGAAGACCAATGGCAATTATCTGCCATGGTATGTCAACAGGCATAATAATGTGTTAGGCCGCGTGCACACCGAGTGCACTTCGCATAGTGTGTTGCGTGTAGCGTGAAGTGCTATGCATAGCGCAAGGCGTGCTTGCTGTTCACACCGAAAACTCTACGCCGTGCTCTCAGATTAGTTTGGTGCGAGGCGTTTGATGGTGGTCACAAACTAATGCCGTTATCCAAGTATACACAAGGAACAGTTTACTGATGGATAACAGTTACCTAAAATCGAAAATTAGAAAGAAAAATCGAAAATGGGTTCATGAATTTAATGCAAAACGAATTACTTTCGGAAAATCCCATCGTTTGTACAGAGATGCAAGACTTTATCGCGATAAATTTTATGATTACTTAAGAATGACAAAAAATACCTTTGACCTTCCAAACCCTGCTACTGAAATGTGGCGACAAGTAGCAGAGAAGTATTTTTTTTTTTTTTTGCTAGTTGTTTTACGTCGCACCGACACAGACAGGTCTAACGGCGACGATGGGACAGGAAAGGGCTAGGAGTGGGAAGGAAGCGGCCGTGGCCTTAATTAAGGTACAGCCCCACCATTTGCCTGGTGTGAAAATGGGAAACCACGGAAAACCATTTTCAGGGCTGCCGACAGTGGGGTAAGAACCTACTATCTCCCGAATACTGGATACTGGCCGCACTTAAGCGAATGCAACTATCGAGCTCGGTCGGAGAAGTATTGGGAGAAATTCACTTTTCCCAATTATCTAGGAACACCGGGCAGCAAACTCATGGAAATTAAATTTTCGACTAAATCACGCTCTTTATATAATAATTATAAATAGTATTTTGCAATATTGTTACAATTAGCATACATAATTTATAATCGTAACAAAAGTGGAGTAAATCTGTGACAAATGTAATTCATAAACAGAAATATTTACTCCCAAGCCCACTACTTTTTTTGCTAGGGGCTTTACGTCGCACCGACACAGATAGGTCTTATGGCGACGATAGGATAGGAAAGGCCTAGGAGTTCGAAGGAAGTGGCCGTGGCCTTAATTAAGGTACAGCCCCAGCATTTGCCTGGTGTAAAAATGGGAAACCACTGAAAAGCATCTTCAGGGCTGCCGACAGTGGGATTCGAACCCACGATCTCCCGGATGGAAGCAAGCCCACTAGTAACCTGCAGAGTGATATTGTTCATGTTACCAGTGTCCATTGGCAAAATTATACACCGATATGACAAAGTCTGGGAATTCTATGCAATTTGGTCGTAGGAGTCCCGGGTTCGATTCCCGGCAGAGTCGGGAATTGTAATCATAATTAGTAAATTCCATTGGCACGGAGACTGGGTGTGTGCGTGTATTCATAATCATTTCACTTCCGACACTAAAATCCATACGCAATTTCATCCTGTCACAATATTAAGCCCAGTAAAGTGTGACAGTAGAAGTAATATTACTGTATATGTTTACTGTAGGAATGCAGTAAAACTGTTGTAGATACTTAAGTCCACTTATTTTGCAAAACAGTTACATTTTTATAGTTTTTGTGTCTTCGGTTCCATACTTGTTCTCTTTGAAACACTGCACGAATAATTTCTTTTCCATAGCTTCAGAACCAGCTAGGTAACGCTAAGCAATTAACCAACACTGCGCGTTGTCTGGCGCTTCGCTTAGGTGTAAGATAGGCATTTAGCGCAGCAGAGCGCGGACGGTGTAACACCTGGCTTAGGAACAAAGCACCGGTTATGCTTAGCGTGACGCTTAGCGTTGAGCAACACGCGACACACTATGTGAAGCGCGCTCGGTGTGCACGCGGCCTTAGTGTATTTACGTGCACATTAGCGCGAATGCCTAGGTGTAAGATGAAGCTGAATGGTCATAGTACGTCAACGATAAAGATGCAATATATTCCGATGTACTCCAGTATGTTTGCATATTCAGTACAGCAGCCCTTAGAAGGCCTGTTTATAGCGGAAGCAGCTTTCATAGCCGGAGGCACGAGAAGGGACTGTGGATGAACATCAGATTTCTTGACGTACAGTCAGCTGATATATGAATCAAGTGCTCGAAATGGCCTTCTCCTTCCTTAATAAATATTTGAAAAAGTTGCAAGTTGTAAGTTGTTCTCAATTGAATTATGCACAGTTTCTTCGTTATCAATATGTTCGTGAGTAACCTCGGCCGAGATAACACGGCAAGCGGAGTGTAGGTACTGTGTGGTTGTCGCGGAGTGCGTTTTCCTAATATATAATATGTGTAGTCTTAATTCTATGTTAAATCATGGCAAGTATCAATAAAAACACCATAAAATATGTTTTCGAAGACAAGAATAATAGGCCCTCAGCTTTAGAAATCCATCGATGGATTAGTAACGAAATCAAATTTCACAGAGACCAAGTGAATGCAATACAGTTAAATAACGGGAAAAATATTGTGTACATAAAACTAGTATATGTGATTCTTGATGAAAACCTTCTAGTACATCACAAAGGAGTGAAAACTTTCCGTTTGGTTAATGGTGATACCACTAAAGTAACGATTACGGCAGCGGACACTTTAACTACATATGGAGTAGCCAAGGACATTTATGAAGAACGGTGGAATGAAGCCTACAAATTCGCCGATGTAAGTAATGGCATACGGATTGTAAAAATAGAAATTAAGTACCCTATCCCGCCTCAGCTTATGATAAATGATTGTAGAATTCTACTGCGTACGAAGGACAATCAAAATCATGTTTCTACTCCAAATAGACAACACACCTCCAAATAGTCCGGCCCCATGACTAAATGGTTGGCATACTTGGCTTTGGTCACATGGGTCCCGGTTTCGATTCCCGGAAGGATTGTGAATTTTAACCATAATTGGTTAATTCTGCTGGCACGGGGGCTGGGTGCATGTGTCGTCTTCATCATCATTTCATACTCATCACGACGTGCAGGTCACCGACGGGAGTCAAATCAAAAGACCTGCACCTGGCGAGCCGAACATATTCTCGGACACTCCCAGGACTAAAAGCCATACGCCATTTCATTTTTTACCTCCAAATAGATTGTCCCAATAGGAAAGCCCGTCCCGCGCTGCGTGGAAAACAAACATACAGCTCTGCAGTGGTGGAGCCTGATGGGAGCAGTACACAAAGCAATACAACAGATGCAGGAGTAGGAGCTCTCTCGCCTGAATACCCAGTCGTATTAGAGAGTATTACTCACATTCCGGATAAACAACACGAGTTTAAAGAAACCTGCAAACTAGCTGACAGCATAGAGGACACATCTTTACCTCGTAGTACGGGAGAAGCAATAATGACACTTTGCAGTGACAACTTTGGGAGTACAACAACGACACGAAAAACATGGTCTGAGAAAATGGAAATTGAGGAAGACACCCATGTAACAACAGAAGACACTCAGTTCACAAAATAGAATAAAAACCCAGATTTCAAAAACCATCCAATCACAGACAATATACAAACAAAGTCCGCTTCTTTTCTCAGTGAAGACATGGAGTTTACACCAGATTCAGAAAATTCACCCATTCCTGACCCTGTAATTAATCCTAACACAACAACATGACCGAGTGTTAGTGACAGTGAAGAAACCTCGTTAGCAGGTGACAAGACTACCACGAATATGACAGGCAGTAACAAGGAGTCTCACAACTTACAGATGAAAGGTGTCAACAAATACGTTGGACGTGACGAATCAAAACCGTACAGCACCCAAAAGATGAGTACTTAACGCAGTAGGCTTAAATCAGTTGTAATCGAGCTAGCGAAGCGAGAGGTTGTATTGTGCAGTGAGTGCTGAGTGAGAAGTATGAATATTGCTTTAGAGCAATATCGCGCGGCCATAGGTCGATGGCACGGGCGAGTGAAGTGTGTGTGTGTACGCCAAGTGATAAGGTGCATTTACGAAAATCTGGGCTTGAGGGAACTATGATGGTAGCAGCAGTGGTGGCAATTCTTCTGATAATAGGAGGCATAGAAATGAACCCTGGACCAACGGGTTCATTGAGCTGGGAGGACATAGATAAGATTAGGGAAATAGTCAGAGATGCTTGCCAGTTTGAGCAAACGAGGGAGTTAATTCGCGAGCTGAGAAATGACATGACAGAAATGAAAGACTGTATAAAAGAAGAGAGAAGAATTATGACAGAAAAGGTGGTGGAAAACTCTAGGGAAATAGAATTATTGAAGTCGAATATGAAGGAGATTGAAGGAGAAACTGATAAATTAAAGTGGCAACTGAAAATGACTATCCAGGACGCAAAGAGGAAAAATATTTTCATATACGGCATTCCAGAGAAGGAAAAGGAGGATTCGAATGATCTAACGAATAAAGTGTTGGATATTATAAATAACCATATCAAGATAAATTGTAAAGAAGAAGATATTGATGAAATATATAGGCTGGGGAGAGTCAAAGGGAAAAGACCTATTAAGGTTAAGTTGATTTCTGCTTTGAAGGCGAACAAAATTATCCTCAATGGGAAGAACTTGAAAGGAGAAAGGATTTGGGTAAGAAGAGATATGGATAAAGAGACAATCATAGAACAGAGAGTCTTGCGATTTCACCTAGTAAAAGCTAGGAACTGTGGACTAAAAGCATACATAAGAGGCAAACGTCTTATAGTAGGTGACAGTAACTGGTCGCGGATCTGGTCAATTGCACAGCTACGAGAAATGGATAGACAGTTGAGTTCATCACACCAGGAAGTGCAACGGCCTGTAGAGGAAGGAATGTGTCAGTCAGCTGCCTGCACAGTGGCTGATAACGTACAATCTGATGACAACAGCGATCTGCATACTCTACAGAGGAACAGAAGACGGCAGAGGGACGAACACCTAGTGGAGGAGGATGGACAAACAGCTGACTGTCGAGTCGACACGAATCCAGGAAGTAGCGGCACACCTGATGACAGAACCAAGACTCTGGCTGGGAAAGATCTTCCAGCGAAGTTAAATAACAGTGGGAGGAACGACGAGGCGAGCCGGATGTCAACAGCGGCGCCGCGTGGAGGAGCTGAGGATACTTCCAGGCGTAGGTCAGTGAGTCTAAAAGACTTTTTTCAGAAGAAGGGGATGGGTTCAGGTAGTAGATTAAAACTCACAGAAGAACTATCTGAGAAGGACGTTATTTGCTCTCCGGAGGGAAGTATAATGGAAGTGGAAAGATCTAGAATAACTAGAAGTAAGTCAGGGAGTTTAGAACATAGAAGTAAAAAATAACTAGAGTTAAAGGTATCATGTGTTAACATTGAAGGAGTATGGAGCAAAATAGGTAACGAAGACTTTAAAGAGCTACTGGAAGAAATGGACATCCTTGGGCTTGTAGAAACTTGGGATGATTACAAGAAAGACTTAAAGATAGAAGGGTGTATCGTATGGAGTCAATATGGATCAAGGAGGTCCAATAGAGGAAGGATATCGGGCGGAATTTCAGTGGTTATCAAAAACAACTTAAAAGATAGAATACAGCGGTTAGAATCTGAGTTTAAGGAATTAATCTGGATAAGAATATTAGATAGGGTTAATTGGAGGAATGAAATATGTATAGCTTTTATATATAATCCACCTTTGAGCTCTCCATTTGCGCAGAATGATTTTTTTGAGAATTTAGCGACAGAAATTAGACGAATTATTATGGGCGATCTTAACGCGAGGATAGGGGACAAGAAACCAGTCAACTTGAGGACGGGGTATTACTAGTTAATAGAAATAGTCAGGATAAAGAATGTAACAGAAATGGAGAAAAACTACTAGAGTTATGCGCGGTAGAGGAGCTTTATATATTGAATGGGTGGTGGTTTGGAGATGAGAGTGGAAAACTAACCTATATAGTAGGAAATGGGGGTAGTACAATTGACCTAGTTGTATGCTGTAGGGATAGTTTGCAAACTATCAAAGAGATAAGCATTAAGGATTGGGCAGAGGCAAATCATATGCCAGTAACTATAAAATTAATTATTCAAGAGATAGGAGCGCAAGAGATCGTTTACGATAGCGTACAGGAGAGGAAAATAGCTAGGTATCGTTGGAGAGAAGAATTAGGAAATGAATTCAGAGAGTACTTCAATGGAGAAAATTTTGAGATTTGGAAAATAGGTATTGTAAAATTGATAGAAGAGAATAGAGTGGAGGAAGCCCTAACCAGGATAGAAAATTTAATAGGAATGGCAGGAAAAGGTATGAGGCAAAATCCAAGTAAAACGCAGATAAGAGGTGGATGGTATAATACAGAATGTGTAAAGAAAAAGTCACAAGTTATGAAGGCACTTAGGATATACAGGGTGGATGGTGGTCAAGTAGCTAGAAACGAATTTTGTAAAAGAAGGAAAGAATACAGAGAATTGTTAAGAAAGACGAAGTTGGAATGGCAACAAAAGTTGGCTGCAGATATAAATAAAAAGTGCAAGGACAATGACAGTAGGAAAGTATGGGATAAAATAAATCAAATAACCAAAAAGAAGTCGGGCTCTGGGGGGACCAATATAAGTCATAGTACATGGGTCCAGTATTTCGAGAAATTATTGAATAAAGAAGACACATGGAGAGCTCAGCATGAGGGGATTACTGTTTCGAGGGGTTTGAGTGTCACTCTGCCTGAATTAGATGAGGCTATTTCGACTCATGAAATAAGGAATCTGTTACAACGAGCCAAAAAGGGAAAATCAGGAGCAATTTCAGGTATCACATATGAATTTTGGAAAGAGGTGGGAGAACGAAGCGGCATGTTGGAAATTTTGACAAAGATATTCAATAAAATATTCGAGAAAGGGATCTTTCCAAAAGCTTGGAAAGAGGGGATTATATGCCCTATATACAAAAATAAAGGGGATAGATTAAATCCAGGAAACTATAGGGGAATTACCTTATTTGATACATTGGGGAAAGTATATACGGGTATACTAGAAAATAGACTAAGGAACTGGGCAGAGAGACATTCAATCCTCTCGAAATTTCAAAGTGGCTTCAGAAGAGGGAGAACAACACCAGATAATGTTTTTATTGTGAGAACTCTTATTGACAAATATGTAAAGAAAAAACGTGGAAAGCTCTATATTACATCAATAGATTTAGAAAAAGCATTCGATACTGTGAACAGGGGGGCAGTCGTTACTAGATTGAGACAAGTAGGAGTGTCATGTAAAATGATAAGGGCTATAGAAAAGATATATGCTGAAGTAAAGTGTACTGTGAGAGTCAAAGAAGGAGTAGTAGTAGGAGATATTATTTCTAAAATGGGTTTGAAACAGGGATGTAAATTGTCACCGATTTTATTTTTATTGTTCATTAACGATATACTAGAATTTGAAGTTGAGGAAAGATTAGCACTGCCGTGTTTAGAAAATCAGGATATTCCTGGTCTTGTCTTTGCTGACGACATACTCCTGTTCACACTAACGCCAGTTGCAATGCAAAAAAGTATTGATGGTATCGAGAAGTACTGTAAAGAGTGGAATATGAAAATTAACGCACAGAAAACTAGAGTAATGGTGTGCAAAAAAGGGAACAAATTAGCAAAAAAGGAAAAATGGTATCTTGAAGGAGTAAATCTGGAAGTAGTTAATAAGTTAGAATATTTAGGAATTATCATATCAGGAAATGGAAATTGGTCTGAACACGTCAAGAGAGCAAAACTGATTGGTACAGCAGCCCTAGCTAGTATAAGAATATTAGATAACAGGATGCCTAATATTGATTTTAGGGTACAAAGAAATGTATACAACGCTGTGATTAAATCTAAAATGATATACGGTTCAGAAGTATGGGGCACAGAAAAGGAAATAGTAATGCTCGATTCAGTCACTAGTAGATTTATTAAAATTGTACCGGGCGGTACACCTCCACTCCGCTAATTTAAAATGTGCGCCAGTTGAAACTCCTCTGCTGGAGGAAGTCTGAACTTTATCTACGCTATTAATTCTCTACTTTCTCAGAAGATGTCACCACGTGGAAAATTTTGAGTTTTTGAACTGTGTCATTTTTGTTGTGGTTTTGTTTCACTTGAAGTAAGAAGTGTGAACTTTCTCTTCTAGAGGACACTACTGAAGATCTACAATAGTGCAACCTAGTGCGGAGTCAAAGAACTATTTTTTTGGAGAAAATTTAATTTCAAGAGTTTGTTCTTTGTTAAATTTCTTTCTGTCATTGTTTAAGTTGGCAATATTTACCCCTTTCTTCCCCTTGTTATGAATGTATCCAATCCCGAATTTCTTCTATTAATTTCTGACCAATCTGGTGTATCTTCCCCCAACTTGAATCTGTTGCGGGGTCCTACCCAATAAAGAGTTTGTGGGAGGGTGTTTTCTTTCCCCTAACGCCTAGAACCTTCCGCGAGAGGATATAAACTGCTGATTTTCGGGTCTCCGGGCCACTTCTGTTCCATCTTTCAGTGTGTTAAGTACATAGCAGGGGGCGGGAAGCGCCTCTTTCTTCGGCAGCGGTCAACAACAAGGTAATGGCCGATTAATAACTTCTTTCTTTGCTAGCTCAGCAGTTTAACTTTCGGGGCGGGTTCTAAGCGTTCAACCATGTAACCTTTTCCTAAAATGTAACTACTCTTTTCATATATTCTCTTTTAAAACGACATATCGGGATAGAGAGTGCTTAACCCTCTCGAGCTCCCACTCACATCGTCTTGAGGTGAACTTATTTTTCTCAACCAATTCTTCCGTAATGTAATGTAAATTGCTATTAAGTCACCTCTGTAGTATGGGATTAGCCCTTGTATTAACGGCCTAGTGCCAAGTAGGTCTTAAGCAAAGTGTATTGGGAGTGCAAGTTCGCCTCCTCTCAAATTGTATTTTAGAGGTCATGCATTAACCTTCTTGTCATTTAACAGACCTCAGTAGGTTGGGTATTTTACCCCTGTGTATACGTCCTTGGAGGACAGCTTAAAAGTGGAGTTTGGAGTGGCCTATGATAGGCTTGTATTTTAGGGGGAAGTTGCCCTTTCTTGAAAATTGTGCTTCTGCCTCAAGGAGGCTTTTGGGTGTAATTGGAAGCAAATGTTTCTGGCATGTTTGGGGGTTTTCGGCCCCTTTGTTGTATGGTGTTCATTATGAGGTTGGGCTCATTGCTCAAGAATTATGTTTCTGACTTTTGAAGCCCCAAATGGGGTACCTATGTAAATGTATTTTTCAATCGTGTTTCGGCTACTAAGTACCTGTTCTATTTGTTGTTACCTAATTTTGAAAAGAAAATATAACCTTGTTAAATTTTAAAATTAATTTCACTTTAGTAGCTTGAGACCTATTCACCACCCAGCACCTTCTTTCATGCATAACTACCTCAAAAACACGGTAACAAGTGGTAGCAGAGCGTGGTTGAATGGGTCTCAATTTAGCCACTTTTGACGGCTAAACATTGTTTGTTCCGAACTCTAACTATTTTCCCAGTTGCTGGAATTTTTTGAGTTTTTCAAAATTGTTCTGTCACCATGCCCGGCCCTCGCGATGTTCTTCATCTTAACTATTTGCGCAAGGAGGAGTTGATCTATGAATTAACTATCAGAAATGTGCAATCTGGAGGCACGGTTGCAGTAGACACTAACAAGCTTAGAGAGTCCCTAGATTTGCCCATTTCCATCCCCAATTTGGGAGAGAAAGAAATTGATGACTCTCTTTCCACGATCGTCGAGAATATTACTGGGCTAGCTTCTGTAGTTAGTTTTTTTGATGAAAATGATCCGTCTCCGAATCAAATTAAGCGTGTGCAAGGTAGGCTATATCATTTTTCGAATAGGGTTAACGATCTGTTGTCTCTAAAACTGAATGACGTTCAGAGGAAGGAAGCTAGTACGCTCCTGGAAAATATTTCCGAATTATCTAGTAAGGTCACTCAATTGTTAACTGGGGAAGTTCCTCCCAAATCTGATCAACCCACCATAGTGAATTCTGGTAGTGAGGAAGCGCCTCCCAAGGGAGAAGTTAATAGGATAACCGTTGCTGCTCAAACTATCCCTGCCCCATTGGACAACGAGCCTGAACGCCGTGCATCGTTGAGTAACATCCGTTCTGAATTAACTTCCTTGTCATTGAAACCTTTACCTACTATGTCACCTGGGTTTAGCAGCTTGCCTCATCCATTGGCAATGTTGCTCAGAGGTATTTCTAAGTTTTCTGTTAATACCACCAGTGATGTAATTTCATTTTTAAGATTTCTAGTTGAATTTCAGGATCATGCCCTTGTGTTTTCTCTTTCTCCATGTCAAATTTTGCAAATCATCTATCCGTATGCTATTGGTATTCTCTCAGATAAAATCGTAAGAGCCATTGCCGAGCAATCATCTATTGAGGATTTCCATGCCCATTTGCTAGCTAATTTCATCCCGGCTAGGGCCAGGTCCTCCCTTATTCAGAAGTACTATTATCGTGTACAGCGCTTGGATGAAAACTTGGCTGATTTCATACAGGACATTAAGTTTTACACTAGGGTGTTTGCCCTTCATTTTCCTGAAGATCAGATTGTACAGGCTATTGTAGAAGGCATTTCACCATCTTATAGGTCATACTTGTGTTTCGCGGCGTGCCCGCAAACTTTCTCTGAACTTGAAGCGTTGGCCGTCTCAGCGGAAGGAGTTAGGTACGCCGATTCCTTGCGTGTGGCAAAAGAACCCCCTCCTTCGTTTAGTAATACTCGGCCTCCACCTCGCCGACCAGTCACACCCCGTAAATGTTATGCTTGCGGGTCGCCTGACCATCTTCGCAATAAATGTCCATTGGTCAAAAGTAGTAGGGCAAATAATGGAGCTGGTTCAGCACAAGGCTGTTTTAAATGTGGGGCCTTCTCACATATCGCCAAGAATTGCCCAAACTCGAATAGCACCCCCTCCTGCTCAACTTCTGGTGCAAATTCTACCTATGCCAATAATAAAAAGTGACTAGTGGCTTCGGCTGAGTCGACTAATCCATCTTCCCGAGACTCAGCCCCTGGTAAACAGGTTGTAAATTTAGAGAACGATCAGCCTTCAAATTCATCTTTTGAATGCCCTAAAGAATGTCTTAGGATTGCGGCGGATACCCCCGCACCTGTTCCTTTTCTTAAGATTGAATTAAATAACGAGCCTATAACAGCACTCTTAGATTCAGGAAGTGTTTGTTCGATTATTTCGGCTGAATGGTATTCTAAATTGAAAACGGTTTGTAAACTTCCTGACTATGTCTCTTCTCCTGTTCAATACGTATCGGCTAATTCATCTCCATTAGAAATTCTAGGTTCCTTACTGGTCAAAATTCGTATTTTTAAGTTTACATGGAAAGTTAAATTGTTTGTGGCCAAGCAATTGTCTTGCCCCATTATATTGGGAGCTGACTTTATTTCTCACACTGGTCTTGTGCTCGATCTCCAGTCTAGGTCGTGCACATTCAAATTTGCTTCTAGTTGTAAAATACCACTATTAAAGTGTAATTCTGTGTCATGTTCTTCTATTTCGCCTACCCAGGATGAGATGTTGTTAGACCTTAGACATCTACCTGAGGAGCAGGCTGATAGTATTCGCAAACTGTGTCAGTCGTTTCCCGAGGTGTTCTCTGATACTCTTGGTGTTACTGACCTTATTGAATACAAAATTGAGGTCACGGATTCGATTCCGGTCCGTTTTCCACCTTATAGGCTATCTCCACCTAAAATGAAGGCTCTGAAAGAAATCATCGATCAGATGTTGAAGGACGGTATTATTAGGCCCTCTAAGTCAGCGTATTCTTCGCCTATTTTTTTGGTCCCGAAACCCCAAGGAGGCTTCAGGCCTGTCATTGATTACAGGGCTCTCAATCGGAAGGTGGTGTTACAATCTGTGCCCCTTCCCGACCTTCATTCTTGTTTTTCATGGTTTCGTAAGGCCAAGTTCTTTACTATCTTGGACTTGAATCAGGCCTATAATCAAATTCCCCTTGCCGAAGAGTCTAAACATCTTACAGCGTTTGCTACGGACTGGAATTTATACGAATACAACCGCGTGCCTTTCGGGCTCCCCACCGGAGCAGCTGTACTCACTAGGCTACTAGATAGGGTCTTCTCCGACATCAAATTCGAGTACTTATATCACTACTTGGATGATGTCGTCGTATTTTCAGAGACTTTTGAAGAACATCTAGATCATCTGCGAGAAGTTCTCGATCGCCTTCGTAAGGCTGGGTTAACTGTTAAGTTGTCCAAGGTTGCCTTTGCTAAGCCCTCTATGTCATTCCTAGGGCATATTGTGTCACCCGATGGTGTAGCAGTCGATCATTCTAGAACACAGGCCATCCGTGATTTTAAACCTCCCAAGGACATTAAAGGTATCGCCAGGTTCATTGGTATGGTGAATTTCTTCAGAAAGTTCATTCCTAACTTTGCTAATAGAGCGGCGCCCTTAAACCTTCTTCGTAGGAAAGGCATCAAATTCGAGTGGGGATCTGCTCAACAAGCCGCTTTTGAAGATCTGAAATTAGCTCTCTGTAATGCCCCTGTCCTTGCTATGCCTGATTTCTCAAAGAAATTCATCGTCCAAACGGACGCGTCATCGGCAGCTGTAGCTGCAGTCCTTCTTCAAGAGACTGAACTAGGGAGGCGACCCATCGCCTATGCATCTAGGACTCTATCGGCTCAAGAAGCCAAGTATTCCATCTATGAGCTCGAAGGGTTGGCAGTCTTATTTGCCTTAGAAAAGTTCCGTCTCTATCTGGAACATGTCAAATTCGACCTGGAGACAGATAATCAAGCCTTAAGCTGGGTCTTAGGTAGGCCGCGTCGTACTGGTCGTATAGCCCGTTGGGCCATCCGTATTTCTGCCTTCCAATTCGATGTCAGGCATATCAGAGGTACTGAAAATGTTGTTGCTGATGGACTCAGCCGTATGTTTTCAAACGACGTTGAGGACCATGAACCGGTCGACCGTTCATCACCTCCCGAGTCCACACTATTTGATGTTAATGCCTTTTTAACTGATGCCCCCATGCTCTTTAGGGATATCGAGAAATACCAACATGAAGATCCGACGCTGGCTCCGATAATGGAAACCCTTTCTTCTGGGGAACATGTTGTCCCTTATGTTCTGAGGAATGGTGTTTTATGTTGCCCTTCGAGGCATGACAAGATGATGAAGGTTGTCGTTCCAGCTGTTCTTGTGCCTATGATCTTCAAGTACTATCATGAGACCCCATTAGGGGGGCATCTTGGAATCTTTAAAACTCGCGAAAAGATTCGTGAAATGTTCATCTGGAAAGGTATGGACGGTGAAATCCGTGAACTAGTAAAGGCTTGTAAATCCTGTTTGATTAGTAAACCCACCATGTCCACCAAGGTAGGCCATTTGTCTTCGCATCAAGCATCGCGCCCCATGGAACGCCTGTATATTGATTATGTAGGACCCTTCCCCCAGTCGAAGGGAAATGCCAACAAATTCATCCTTGTATGTGTAGATGGTTTTACCAGATTTTCTTGGTTATTTCCGACTAAGCTGGCTACCGCTCAGTCTACCATTACTTGCCTAAATTCTATTTTTGCTTCTTTTGGTCCGTGCCAATATATTGTATCTGATAATGCTAAGGCTTTTACATCTAATTTATTTCGTAAATTCTGTTTTGACTTATCCATCTCTCATGTAACTACTTCTGCGTATTACCCTCAACCATCTCTGGCTGAACGGGTTAATCGTAACCTCAGGTCCGCACTGATTGCCTATCATCATGATGATCATTCCAGGTGGGACACGTCCCTGCATTGGTTAGCTTTTGCTTTGAATTCGGCGGTTCATGAATCACATAAATTCACTCCAGCTTCTTTGATGTTCAAGTTTGTTCCCAACTCGCCGCTCTCTAACCTCTGGTCTCTGAGTGACATTCTACCCGAGACAATAGATCCGGATAATATTAAAGATCTTTGGAAGAAGGCTAAAGCCAATCTTAAGGTATCTCATGAAAAGGTTAGGGAAAGGTATGATCGTGGACGGAGACCCACCACTTTGAATGTAGGTGACCAGGTAATGGTCAAGAATTTTGTTCCCGCGGGCAAGCTTGCCCCCAGATTTCATGGGCCTTGTATCATTCTCGATTTTCTTACGCCAGTTACGTTGTTAGTAAGCAATCCAGCCACCGAGAGGATATTTAGGGTTCACCTGTCACAGGTGAAACCAGTGTAAATTTTGTGTCAACTTGCTTCATATAATTTGAAAGGAATATGAAGGTTATATTTTTTTTGAGTTCAACTTTTAAGGCTTTCTGCCCCTTCTATAATATTTTGGTTATATGTAAGCCTCGTGTAAAACCTTCCCCGATCCGTTAAACTGCCATTCTGTCCTTGCCTCGGCCATTACCACGCTCCCGTATCCTGCTTCAATACACACTGTGGCTTGATTTGAGTAAATGCCATGGATATCTGCACGCCGCTGACCCCTCAACCTCCTCACCAAGCCTGTGCCCTTAAAAAAAAAAGATGATGGTCCAACACAATTCTGCCGCCAAGCTTTAATGTTTCAGTGCCCCCGCAGCCGCGCGGCGCCGTGCAGCAACTGGAGCAGAGGACGGGCCCCCTCGGCCCCAGCGAGGACGACGTGTGCACGGCGAGCCGGAGCTCTCCTCCCGGCCAAGGCTGATGTGCGGCGCACGACCTGCTACTTGCCCGCAGCCTGTATATGTTCACCGCGGGCGCGGCGTGCTTCAACACCCCTGCTCCCCTCATAGTGCGGGCGAGCGGTATCTCAGGGTACTTGAGGGGTCCGAGCGGCCTCCTTTGGACGCAAACCGCAACGGCCGGTCTGGCCATCCCACTTCATCACCATCTACTACATGAACAGTTACTATAAGTAATGACTACACTTGGGAATTCAACAGCAATATTTGGTGGACATTGCAAAATTTTTCATCACTTTTAAGTATTAAAAGTTTATCCTCAGAATTCTACTTCTACAAACTTAAAAACTATTCTTCATCTGCAAGAACAAATTTTGAAACCAAATCAAACCAAATTAAGAAAACCTTATAAATTTTTTTTTTTGGCAATTAATCTCCATTTCTACATCAAAACTTGGACCTTGTTTTCAAACAATTTCATGTGTCACCCCGGGAGGAACTTTTGGGGGGGGAGGTCTGTACCGGGCGGTACACCTCCACTCCGCTAATTTAAAATGTGCGCCAGTTGAAACTCCTCTGCTGGAGGAAGTCTGAACTTTATCTACGCTATTAATTCTCTACTTTCTCAGAAGATGTCACCACGTGGAAAATTTTGAGTTTTTGAACTGTGTCATTTTTGTTGTGGTTTTGTTTCACTTGAAGTAAGAAGTGTGAACTTTCTCTTCTAGAGGACACTACTGAAGATCTACAATAGTGCAACCTAGTGCGGAGTCAAAGAACTATTTTTTTGGAGAAAATTTAATTTCAAGAGTTTGTTCTTTGTTAAATTTCTTTCTGTCATTGTTTAAGTTGGCAATATTTACCCCTTTCTTCCCCTTGTTATGAATGTATCCAATCCCAAATTTCTTCTATTAATTTCTGACCAATCTGGTGTATCTTCCCCCAACTTGAATCTGTTGCGGGGTCCTACCCAATAAAGAGTTTGTGGGAGGGTGTTTTCTTTCCCCTAACGCCTAGAACCTTCCGCGAGAGGATATAAACTGCTGATTTTCGGGTCTCCGGGCCACTTCTGTTCCATCTTTCAGTGTGTTAAGTACATAGCAGGGGGCGGGAAGCGCCTCTTTCTTCGGCAGCGGTCAACAACAAGGTAATGGCCGATTAATAACTTCTTTCTTTGCTAGCTCAGCAGTTTAACTTTCGGGGCGGGTTCTAAGCGTTCAACCATGTAACCTTTTCCTAAAAATGTAACTACTCTTTTCATATATTCTCTTTTAAAACGACATATCGGGATAGAGAGTGCTTAACCCTCTCGAGCTCCCACTCACATCGTCTTGAGGTGAACTTATTTTTCTCAACCAATTCTTCCGTAATGTAATGTAAATTGCTATTAAGTCACCTCTGTAGTATGGGATTAGCCCTTGTATTAACGGCCTAGTGCCAAGTAGGTCTTAAGCAAAGTGTATTGGGAGTGCAAGTTCGCCTCCTCTCAAATTGTATTTTAGAGGTCATGCATTAACCTTCTTGTCATTTAACAGACCTCAGTAGGTTGGGTATTTTACCCCTGTGTATACGTCCTTGGAGGACAGCTTAAAAGTGGAGTTTGGAGTGGCCTATGATAGGCTTGTATTTTAGGGGGAAGTTGCCCTTTCTTGAAAATTGTGCTTCTGCCTCAAGGAGGCTTTTGGGTGTAATTGGAAGCAAATGTTTCTGGCATGTTTGGGGGTTTTCGGCCCCTTTGTTGTATGGTGTTCATTGTGAGGTTGGGCTCATTGCTCAAGAATTATGTTTCTGACTTTTGAAGCCCCAAATGGGGTACCTATGTAAATGTATTTTTCAATCGTGTTTCGGCTACTAAGTACCTGTTCTATTTGTTGTTACCTAATTTTGAAAAGAAAATATAACCTTGTTAAATTTTAAAATTAATTTCACTTTAGTAGCTTGAGACCTATTCACCACCCAGCACCTTCTTTCATGCATAACTACCACAAAAACACGGTAACAAAAATAATTACAGGCTTACCAATATGTACAGCGAATAGTGGAGCAAGATTAATGTGTACTGACATTAATATAAAAGTGGATATAATTAAGAGATTAATAAAATATTGGTTTAGGTTAAAAAGGGGAGGAGGGGGAGAAATTCTAGATATAGCTTACCGACACCAAATGAGGTATCAGGATGGGTACTGGGCGGGCAACTTAAAGAAAATACTAGAAGGAATTGGGATGGGGAACTATTGGGACAACGATTTAGAAGAAAGAAAAGTCTGTGGGAGAGTGGCACAGAGGGTAGCAGATATAGAAATACAAAGGCTAAGAGCTGAGGGTAATAATAGGAGAACTCTGGAGGAATTCATGAATATATACCCAGGTATGAAAATAATACATGATAAATTAACTAAAAGAGAATACAGGGGAATGATATGGTGGTTGATGGGAGTTTATAAAAATAAGGCATTTACAGAAGTCGCAAATACATGTTTATTGTGTGAAAAGGAGTTAGGAAATGCACATTTCTTGAGACAGTGTGAAAGTACAAGAACATTACGGGTTAAATACTTGGAAGCGGAAGAGATAAAAAAAATGGAAAGAGAATCTGAGTACTATACTCTTGTCAAATTAATAAACAGGGAATGGAGAAGGCCAGGGAAACTATCAAAATTATTCACAATTATAAAAAGCTTGTGGGAGAAAAAATGAAATTAGTGCATGAGGGAAGGGGCACATGCTGCTGAAAAAAAAATATGATGAAACAGCGTAATCAGCACGAGTACACATGGTTAAAAGGATATTATGGGACACTTAAGCTACACATACAGGAATGCATGCTAGTATTTCAGGATGAACCAAGTCTCGGCTCTCCTACTTCGGACGACCGAAGTTGGAAGAGGGAGACTCCAAATCGAACAGTTACACGTACAATGAATAAGAAGTTTAAAATTGATTATAGTCAGTAGAAGAAAACATACGGAGAGTAGTTATCTCTGAAGTATCATCTCTGTATGGGTTAATAATAACGAAGTTTTGTAATCATGTATGTACATAAAACAACTTTGATTCACAGATATGGAACATTATATTAACTCACTAATAACTAAGGGCGACAATAATTATAAGTTTAGTATTATTTTCGTTTTTCATATCTGTTCAGTTTTGTTCCCTTGTTCCTTAGGTATTGTTGTTTGTCTGCCTGTTTTATTTTCTTTGGTTTTGTTAGTTAGTTTGTTTTGGCTACCTTCTAATGAGATTGTTGGTTGTTTGTCTGCCCGTTTTATTTTAGTTTGGTTTTGTTAGTTTATTTGTTTTTGGCTGATGACGTACAGTGGAGTTGGAAGAGGCGGGGATAGGCCTGACCTATCTCAAGCTAAAGTGTTGATTCGGTACGTCTGCACATGTAGAGTAAAGTAGTGAATAGTGTTAGGTTAGAGGAAGTAAGTTGTCAATGAGACAGTGAAAGATGAGCCGAGTTATGGAATCCGTCTCGGCAGTGAAATATAGGTGTGATAGCCTACATGTAGAGCTAGGCAATCCGCTCACATGTGGGTTGTTACAGGAAGGAGTGGTGAGGAAATAACATTGACAGCTTAAAGGGTCTATGAGGTATCGGTTTCCGAGCCTCATGAGACATGTCTGGTCGTGACATCCCAGGGAAGGGTGGTAGCAGTTCCTCACCAGGGGTGATGTCGCGGCCAGACAGATTTAGGATAGATTTAGTATATATTCATGTAGTAAAGTAGTTAGTTTAGTTAGGTGGTGTGTTGAATGTGGAGCTGGCGATCCGCCCATGTGCAAGATGCTACAAAGTAGATTTAGAAGTAGTTAAGTAGCATATTCATGTAGTAAAGTAGTTAGTTTAGTTAGGTGGTGTGCTGCATGTGGAGCTGGCGATCCGCCCATGTGCAGGATGCTACAAAGTAGATTTAGAAGTAGTTAAGTAGTAAGTAGTTAGTGTCTAGCTATAAATAGTCTGTGAGTGTTTATTTTATTGGAACATTGTAACTGGGCGAAAGCCTGTTATGTTCAGTTCAATAAATTCATTCATTCATTCATTCATTCATTCATTAATTCATTCATTCATTCATTCAGTAGGCTTAAATAACAGAAAGAGGAGACCATTCTAGAAGTGCAAGTGTATTGACCAGATCAGCTTAATCAAACCCTCCTAGCAGAAAGATTTTTACTACAATTACTTTGATTCTCCACTTTCTGGAGATGACTCTCCTACCTTGTATCACCACCGTCAATGTTGGCGGCGTCAAAAGTTTGACCACGTGAGCTCTCCTTCAGGATTTTCTCAGGGATAATGACATAGCTTTCCTATTTCTTGAAGAAGTTAATGATCCAAACTTAGACAGCTTGTCGGGATACGAATATAAAGTAAAATTTGGTCCATCACAGAGGTAGGTTGAAATACACTGTAGAGCAGGATTGGCTGTTTCTGAAGCAGTTTCATCCCCATGGTAGAATTATTGCTCTAAATGAAATGAAATGGCGTATGGCATTTAGTGCCGGGAGTGCCCGAGGACAAGTTCGGCTCGCCAGATGAAGATATTTTGATTTGACACACGTAGGCGACCTGCGCGTCATGATGAGGATGAAATGATGATGAAGACAACACATACACCCAGCCCCCGTGCCAGCAGAATTAATCAATTATGATTAAAATTCCCGACCCTGCCGGGAATCGAAACCGGGTCCCATGTGACCAAAGCCATGTACGCCATCCATTTAGTCATGGAGCCGGACATTATTGCTGTAAAAAGCGAGGACACACTTTTTATTAAATTGGAAGAAGTACGAGACACTGAGAACGATCATAGATACTGCAGTACATGGCATATCTCCAAGGAAGCCACTAAGAAAGGTCTCAAGGAACATTAAAAATTGAGAACAAACGTCAGGAAGCAAGCTGTCTTACAGAGTCTTATCGCATGACTCAAGGAAACTGATATCTCCATAAAGGGATCAAATATTCAAAAGCAATCCTTTTCTCGACGAAGAGGAACAAAGCATGCATTTGAAGCTCCATTTCTGACCAGCTCTGCCTGTGACATGTGCTCATATATTGAATATCTAATAGAAAGTAGGACAGGGAATTAAAAGCACATGGCACGGGTGATTTATAATTTACATATGTAAGAAAACTGCCGAGCTAAGTGGCTCAGACGGTTGAGGCGCTGGTCTTCAGACACCAACTTGGCAGGTTCGATCCTGGCTCAGTCCGGTGGTATTTGAGGGTGCTCAAATACGTCAGCCTTGTGTCGACAGATTTACTGGCACGTAAAAAACTCCTGCGGGACCAAACTGCGGCGTCTCAGAAAACCGTAGAATTGGCGAGTGGGACGTAAACACATTATTATTATTATTATTATTATTATTATTATTATTATTATTATTATTATTATTATTATTATTATTATTATTATTATTATTATTATTATTATTATTATTATTATACATTATCATTAAAGACCGGTATGCCTTTCAGCGTTCAGTCTGCAAGCCTCTGTGAGTGTACTAAACGTCGCCACAATACTCTATTTGCAACTAGTTCTGTGGCCTCATTTAGTTCTATACGACCTACCTCTTATCCTTAAATCGTTATAAACTGAGTCTAACCATCGTGGTCTTGGTCTCCCTCTACTTCTCTTACCCTCCATAACTGAGTCCATTATTCTCCTACGTAACCTATCCTCCTCCATGCGCCTCACATGACCCCACCACCGAAGCCGGTTTATGCGTACAGCTTCATCTATCGAGTTCATTCCTAAATTAGTCTTTATCTCCTCATTCCGAGTACATTCCTGCCATTGTTCCCACCTGTTTGTACCAGCAATCATTCTCGCTACTTTCATGTCTGTTACTTCTAACTTATGAATAAGATATCCTGAGTCCACCCAGCTTTTGCTCCCGTAAAGCAAAGTTAGTCTGTAAACAGACCGATATAAAGATAGTTTCGTCTGGGAGCTGACTTCCTTCTTACAGAATACTACTGATCGCAACTGCGAGCTCACTGCATTTGCTTCACTACACCTTGATTCAATCTCACTTACTATACCCCCATTCTGGGAGAACACACAACCTAAATACTTGAAATTATCGGCCTGTTCTAGCTTTGTATCACCAATCTGACATTCAGGTCTGTTTCTTACCTACTGACTTCAAATTAGCCTTCGAAAGGCTAATTTTCATATCATACTCATTGCACCTATTTTCAAGTTCCAAGATATTAGACTGCAGGCTTTCAGCACAATCTGCCATTATGACCAAGTCGTCAGCATAGGCTAGACTGCTTACTACATTTCCACCTAACTGAATCCCTCCCTGCCATTTTATACCTTTCAGCAGATTATCCATGTAAACTACGAACAGCAGAGGTGAAAAATTACAGCCTTGTCTAACACCTGTAAGTACCCTGGACCAAGAACTAATTCTACCATCAATTCTCGCTGAAGCCCAATTGTCAACATAAATGCCTTTGATTGATTTTAATAATCTGCCTTTAATTCCATAATCCCCCACTATGGCGAACATCTTTTCCCTCGGTACCCTGTCATATGCTTTCTCTAGATCTTCGAAACATAAACACAACTGCCTATTCCTCTCGTAGCATTTCTCAATTACCTGGCGCATACTGAAAATCTGATCCAGACAGCCCCTCTGTGGTCTGAAACTACACTGGTTTTCATCCAACTTCCTCTCAACTACTGATCGCACCCTCCCTTCCAAGATGCCAGTGAATACTTTGCCTGGTACGCTAATCAATGAGATATCTCGATAGTTGTTGCAATCCTTCCTGTTCCCTTGTTTATAGATAGGTGCAATTACTGCTTTTGTCCAATCTGAAGGTACCTTACCAACACTCCATGCTAATGTTACTACTCTATGAAGCCATTTCATCCCCGCCTTCCCACTGTACTTCACCATTTCAGGTCTAATTTCATCTATTCCTGATGCTTTATGACAATGGAGTTTATTTACCATCTTTTCCACTTCCTCAAGTGTAATTTCACCATCATCATTTTCCTCCTCCCCATGAGCTTGGCTGTTCACAACACCACCAGATCTCCTTTTATGTGGAGAAGATGTTCAAAATATTCCCTCCACCTCTCCAGAGATTCCCTGGGATCTATTATGAGTTCACCTGAATTACTCAAAACACTGTTCATTTCCTTTTTCCCTCCCCTCCTAAGATTCTTTATTACTGTCCAGAAAGGTTTCCCTGCTCCTTGACCTAGCCTTTCCAGGTTATTACCAAAATCTTCCCACGACTTCTTTTTGGATTCAACAACTATTTGTTTCGCTCTGTTTCGTTCATCTACGTACAAATCCCTGTCTGTCTCGGCCCTTGTTTGGAGCCATCTCTGATTAGCCTTCTTTTTACGTTTACAAGCTGCTCTCACTTCTTCGTTCCACCAAGATGTTCGCCTTTTAGCCTTTTACCATCTTTACACACAGTTGTTCCTAGGCATTCACTTGCTGTTTCTACTACAGCATCCCTGTATGCCACCCATTCTCTTTCTATATCCTGAACCTGCTTACTGTCCACTGTTCGAAACTTCTCACTGATCATATCCATGTACTTCTGTCTAATTTCCTTGTCCTGAAGGTTTTCTACCCTTATTCGTTTGCAGACAGATTTCACTTTCTCTACCCTAGTCCTAGAGATGCTTAGTTCACTACAGATCAGATAATGGTCTGTATCATCGAAAAATCCCCGGAAACTCGTACATTCCTAACAGATTTCCTGAATTCGAAGTCGGTTAAGACATAGTCTCTTATGGGTCTGGTACCCCTAGCCTCCGATGTGTAGCGGTGAATAGCCTTATGCTTGAAGAATGTATTCGTAACTGCTAAACCCATACTAGCACAGAAGTCCAGCAAACGCTTCCCATTCCCATTAGCTTCCATATCTTCCCCACATTTACCAATTAATCTTTCGTATCCTTCAGTTCTATTAGCAACTCTCGCATTGAAATCGCCCATTAGCACTATTCTATCCTTGCTGTTGACCCTGACCACGATGTCACTCAATGCTTCATAAAACTTGTCAACTTCATCCTCATCTGCACCCTCACATGGTGAATACACGGACACAATTCTTGTCTTAATTCCTCCCACTGACAAATCTACCCACATCATTCGCTCATTTATGTGCCTAACAGAAACTATGTTGCGTGCAATGGTATTCCTGATGAACAGCCCTACACCAAACTTTGCCCTTCCCTTTCTAACACCCGTCAAGTACGATTTATAATCTCCTATCTCTTCCTCGTTATCTCCCCTTACCCGAATATTACTTACTCCTAGTACATCCAGATTCATCCTCTTTGCTGACTCAGGCAGTTCTACTTTCTTTCTTTCTTTCTTTCTTTCTTTCTTTCTTCCATAAGCCCCATTAATATTGATAGCTCCCCATCGAATTCCATTTCGTTCGCCAAATTGTTTCCAAGGAGTCCCTCGCCTGTCAAATAGGAGTGGGACTCCGTTACTCCCATACGTCCGAAGCTTGCTTAAAATGTTCTGAGCTCGGTAAATTCATGAAGCAGGATGCTACCCTACTTACACATAGTCCAAGTGAGGATCTCTCCTCTAACGTGTTACGGACCACCGGTGGATTGTATAGTCCTAGCCGCCTGAGCACAGGGAGGGCCATGACTCAGAATATGATCGAGATGCCCACTCCCATTCCATAGCAACTGGTATCCCGACTCTCAGGACCACTTACTAGGCCACTCAGCCGTTGCCCATGGTTCACGAGCTAGGACGTGACTACAGTAACCCACACCATGAACCGCATTATTATTATTATTATTATTATTATTATTATTATTATTATTATTATTATTATTATTATTATTATTATTATTATTATTATTATTATTATTATTATTGAAATAAAACTGAGTTAATTCAAAGATAGATGGATAGATAAAACCAACTTCTTGGTTATAGAGTGTTATGTCCTTCAGCGCTCAGTATACAACCCTACGTGAATTTACTATGCGCTTCCACAATCCTCTATTTGCAACAAGCTATGTGGCTTCATTTAGTGCCACATATCATGTCATTAAAAGCTGAGTCTTACCACCGTCGCTTCAGTTTTACTTTGCTTTCCTTACCATAAATAACAGAATCTAATAATCACCTACTGTTGACGCGTTTAATCGTGACAGCCTTTGGCTTCTCATTCAGAGTACCCCCTGCCATGTTCCCTCTTGTTTGTACCAGCAATCATCCTCTCTCCTTTCATGTCTGTTACTTCCAACTTATGAATAATATGTCCTGAGTCAAGACAGCTTTCACTCCCGTACATCAAGGTCGGTCTGAAAATAGACTGATGTAAAGGTAGTTTCGTCCTAAAGCTGACTTCTTTCCTATAGAATATCGTTGATCGCAACTGAGAGCTCGCTCCATTAGATTTCCTGCATATTGATTCAGTTTCACTAAACATCCTCGGAGAATACACATTGCAATTACTTGAAATGGCCCACCTGTTCCAGTTTCATATTCTCGATCAGACTTCCATCCTCTTGGGTTTCGTCCCTAATGGCATCACTTTATTCTCGGAAAACTAAATGTCAACATATTTGCTGCACCTCTTTTCTCTATTTTATAAGCAATAACTCTACTCACTATGCACATGCCACGTCAAAAGGTAACAAAGACTGGCGGGGAAGCGTTGATGAAGCTAATGACAGAGACGGTTACTGTGTAACGTAGTGATTGCTTTAATGGGCGAAACGAAGGGATTAACTTGATTACATTTTCCTTCCTTGGGCCGATGACCTTCGATGTTAGGCCACTTAAAACAACAAGCATCATCACATGCATTTTCCTTTCTTGGTCTTCATTCGCTTTGCATCCGATGGTCGGCCAGTAATAATTGCCAAATGTGAGCTGCTTTGAATGCGCGTGTCATTTCCCATATGAGACCGGATGTTCGTTACTCTGCCGAATCCTTGAATATCTTCCAGGCTGCGCAAAATAGTTATACTGTGTAGTTTCTATCCATCTTATTTGAGTAATCGTGTGTGGTACTCGTCGGAGAAAAATACATTTTAAATGAGGATAGCCATTCAGTTTACAGTTAACTCCTATGACTTCCTGCTCTGTGATAGAGAGAAAACTGTCCACTCGGTTTACAGTTACCTCGTCTGGCCTCTGTTCCATAATAATTTCGTGTGGCTATTTCTAGCCGATCGCATCCCTTGTAAGGCAGACCCTTCGATGAGGTAGAGCGGCATCTGCCATGTGTAGGTAACTGCGTGTTATTGTGGCGGAGGATAGTGTTATGTGTTGTGTGTGAGTTGCAGGGATGCTAGGAACAGCATGAACACCCAGCCCCCTGGGCCATTGGAATTAACCAATAATGAAGGTTAAAATCTCCGACCCGGCCGGGAATCGAACCCGGGACATTCTGAACCGAAGGTCAGTACGCTGACCATTCAGCCAATGAGTCAGATCCCTGTTCCATGATGAAGAGAGAGAACTGTACACTCAGTTTACAGTTAACAATTTAGTACTCGTTTGGCCTTCTGTTCTGTTATAACTGTTATTAACTCTCCAGGTAATTTGGATTCAACAATTTAGTACTCGTTTGGCCTTCTGTTCTGTTATAACTGTTATTAACTCTCCAGGTAATTTGGATTCAACAATTTAGTACTCGTTTGGCCTTCTGTGCTCTTATAACTGTTATTAACTCTCCAGGTAATTTGGATTCAACAATTTAGTACCCGTTTGGCCTTCTGTGCTGTTATAACTGTTATTAACTCTCCAGGTAATTTGGATTCAACAATTTAGTACTCGTTTGGCCTTCTGTTCTGTTATAAAGAGAAAAACTCTCCAGTTAATTTACAGCTAACAATTTAGTACCCGTTTGACCTTCTTTTCTGCGATAAAGAGAGAAAACTCTCCAGTTAATTTAGAGTTTACAATTTAATACTCTTTTGACCATCTGTACTGCGATTAAAAAAGAAAACTCTCCAGTTAATTTACAGTTAAAATTTAGCACTCATTTGGCTTCCTGCTGTGATAAAGAGAGAAAACTCTCCATTTAATTTAGAGTTAACAATTTAGTACTCTTTTGGCCGTCTGTACTGTGATTAAAAAAGAAAACTCTCCAGTTAATTTACAGTTAAAAATTTAGCACTCGTTTGGCTTCCTGCTGTGATAAAGGCAGAAACCTCTCCACTCAGTTTACAGTAATTCAATTACTAGTTCACCAGCTGTTTTCAAATTGTGTGCCTTATGCCTGCATAAAATTACTTTGAGACCATTCCAAGCCCAGTAGGTTTAGCCATTCTTTCAGATGCACTATTACAAATCCCTGTACCGGGCGAGTTGGCCGTGCGGTTAAGGGCACGCGACTGTGAGCTTGCATCAGGGAGATAGTGGGTTCGAACACCTCTGTCGGCAGCCCTGAAGATGGTTTTCCATGGTTTCCCATTTTTACACCAGGAAAATGCTGGGGCTGCACCTTAATTAATGCCACGGCAGCTTCCTTCCCACTCCTAGGCCTTTCCTGTCCCACCGTCCCCGTAAGACCTATCTGTGTCGATGCGACGTAAAGCAAATTGAAAAAAAAAAAAAATTTGCTCCGTTTGAATACATAGATATTTTTTCTTTACAAGTTGCGTTACGTCACACCGACACAAATAGGTCTTATAGCGACAGCATAGGAGCGGAAAGGAAAGGCCCGTGGCCTTAATTAAGGTTCAGCCACAGCATTGCCTGCTGTGAAAATGAGAAACAACAGAATATCCTATTGAGGGCTGCCGTTGTTGGGGGTTTGAACCCACTATCTCTCTAATGCAAGCTAACAGCTACGCAGCCAACTCGCTCGGTTTTAATTATCTTTCTTAGCCTAACGAACTACATGCTTAAGGTACCGTACTCTATTGGTTTGAAAGTCTAGGCACTTTTCGATTTGAGTGGGATGAATTAGTTTTCAAGCAGTACTCATGTTGTCAAGATAAATTCATTTTTGAACATTTTTACTTTTCTTTCTCTGATGTTCGTTTTTTCTAAACGTAACGAATCTTTCTCTTGACACAGCCAGAGCAAAATGTAGCTTCCACCGAAATCTCAATCTCATTTCTGGCTGTGACAGTATGGAAGCTCCTGAGTAATGTCGTTCAGAGCACGAGTTATGAAAGACGCTACGCATAGTGCCGGTCGCGCCCACTGATGAGAGCAATGGTTATTTCCTCACTTTTCAGCATGCGTTGTAAGCGTCATTATTGCGCCGCCTTCCGCTTTTGTGGTTACCCTATAACAACATAACATTTGATGGCGCTATTTGAGGATCCAATTAACCTTCGAGCTGAATACTTAACGATCGTTGAGTACTATAAGAATAATTTTGTAGGAAGATATGAACAAAGATCATAACTTGTTGACAATGTACGTCTTTCGTTCTCAATATATATGATACTACTTACATTCATCAGCCAACGGCCGTAGCCGTGTTGAAACACCGGATCCCGCGAGATCACCGAAGTTAAGCAACATTGGGCGTGGTCAAGATTTGGATGGGTTGCCACGCACTCTTGGTGGGGGGTAAGGGAATGGAGGAGCGGAAAGGAAGTGGTCACCCTACCGTACGTAAACTCCGGCTCAGGCACACCTCTGCGGAGGTTCGGACCTGCCTTCGGGCAGAATACACCCTTACCTTACCTTACCTTACATTCATCATATCCTCTTGGCAAATAGCGCTTCTGCTTGCACCATTTGTTTCTTGTTATCTCAACTCCCAGGAGGGAAAGTTTTGTTAAACATATGTCGCTTCCGAGTCACGTCGAACTAAGGTTTAAATAACATGCACCTTCATTATAGACTGCTATGCCTGTCAGCGTTCAGTTTGCAAGCCTCGGTGATTTTACTAAACTCCTCCACAATCCAAATCTGTCACTACCTCTGTGGCCTTTTTTAGTCCTATACCTCTTATACCTCTTATATTTAAGTCATTAGAAACTGCGTTTAATCATCGTCCTATTGATCTTCCTGTATTACTATAACCCTTCATAACCGAGACCATTATTCACCTGGGTAACCTACCTCCCTCCATTCGACTCACATGACCCCACCACCGAAGCATATCATGTTTGTTACTTCTAACTTATGAATGATATATCCTAAATTCACCCCACTGCCGTAATGCAAATTTGGTCTGAAAACATACCGGTGTAAAGATAGTTTCGCACGGGAGCTGACATCTTTCTTACAAAATACTATTGATCGCAACTGCGAGATCAATTAATTAGCTTTGATTCAGTCTCACACTACCATGCTGCGAGAATACACACCCTAAATACCTGAAATGATTTACCTATTCCGGCTTTGTTTTCCCAATGTGTCTTTCAGTTCTCTTAGGTGTCCTACTTAGTGATATAACCTTAGTCTTGAAAAGGTTAATTTTCATTGCACCTATTTCCAAGTTCGAAGACATTACACTGCAGGCTTTCAGCACAATCAGGCATTATAAACAAGTCATCCGCATAAGCCAAACTGCATAATTGAATCCCTCACTGAAACTTTGTATCTTTCAGTAGATGATCCATATAAAATAATGAACATCATAGGTGAAAGATTACAACCTTGCCTAACCCCTGCAAAAACCTTAATCAAGAACTAATTCTACCATCAATTCCCACTGCAGCCCAATTGTCACCACAAATACCTTTGATTGTTTAAAATAATCTACCCTTAATTCCATAGTCCCCCAGTACGGCTAACGTATTTTTCCCTCGGTACTTTGTCATATTATGCCTTGTCTAGATCTACAAAACATACACTGACTGACAGAGCAAATGCAACACCAAGAAGGAGTGGTCAGAACTTTACGCCAATTGCAGGGTAGACTGACGTCACTGAGGTATGCCCATGATGTGAAATGCGCCGCTGTGCTGCGCACGTAGCGAACGATAAATGGGACACGGCGTTGGCGAATGGCCCACTTCGTACCGTGATTTCTCAGCCGACAGTCATTGTAGAACGTGTTGTCGTGTGCCACAGGACACGTGTATAGCTAAGAATGCCAGGCCGCCGTCAACAGCAGACAGACGACTTTACGAGGGGTATGGTGATCGGGCTGAGAAGGGCAGGTTGGTCGCTTCGTCAAATCGCAGCCGATACCCATAGGGATGTGTCCACGGTGCAGCACCTGTGGCGAAAATGGTTGGCGCAGGGACATGTGGCACGTGCGAGGGGTCCAGGCGCAGCCCGAGTAACGTCAGCACGCGAGGATCGGCGCATCCGCCGCCAAGCGGTGGCAGCCCCGCACGCCACGTCAACCGCCATTCTTCAGCATGTGCAAGACACCCTGGCTGTTCCAATATCGACCAGAACAATTTCCCGTCGATTGGTTGAAGGAGGCCTGCACTCCCGGCGTCCGCTCAGAAGACTACCATTGACTCCACAGCATAGACGTGCACGCCTGGCATGGTGCCGGGCTAGAGCGACTTGGATGAGGGAATGGCGGAACGTCGTGTTCTCCGATGAGTCACGCTTCTGTTCTGTCAGTGATAGTCACCGCAGACGAGTGTGGCGTCGGCGTGGAGAAAGGTCAAATCCGGCAGTAATTGTGGAGCGCCCTACCGCTAGACAACGCGGCATCATGGTTTGGGGTGCTATTGCGTATGATTCCACGTCACCTCTAGTGCGTATTCAAGGCACGTTAAATGCCCACCGCTACGTGCAGCATGTGCTGCGGCCGGTGGCACTCCCGTACCTTCAGGGGCTGCCCAATGCTCTGTTTCAGCAGGATAATGCCCGCCCACACACTGCTCGCATCTCCCAACAGGCTCTACGAGGTGTACAGATGCTTCCGTGGCCAGCGTACTCTCCGGATCTCTCACCAATCGAACACGTGTGGGATCTCATTGGACGCCGTTTGCAAACTCTGCCCCAGCCTCGTACGGACGACCAACTGTGGCAAATGGTTGACAGAGAATGGAGAACCATCCCTCAGGACACCATCCGCACTCTTATTGACTCTGTACCTCGACGTGTTTCTGCGTGCATCGCCGCTCGCGGTGGTCCTACATCCTACTGAGTCGATGCCGTGCGCATTGTGTAACCTGCATATCGGTTTGAAATAAACATCAATTATTCTTCCGTGCCGACTCTGTTTTTCCCCAACTTTCATCCCTTTCGAACCACTCCTCCTTGGTGTTGCATTTGCTCTGTCAGTCAGTGTAAGTTCTCGTAGCATTTTTCAACTACCTGGCGCATACTGACAATCTGATCCTGACAGCCCCTCTGTTGTCTGAAACCACAGTAGTTTTCTTTCAACTCCCTCTCAACCACTCATCCCACCCTCCCTCCCAAAATGTCAGTGAGCACGCTGCCTCGTATGCTGATCAATGAAATACAGTACCGTACCTCGATAGTTGTTGCAATCCTTTCGGTTCCCTTGCTTGCAGATAGGTGCAATTACTGTCTTTGTCCAATCAGAAGTTACCTTACTAATACTCCATGCTAATCTTATTACAGTATGAAGCAATTTTATCCCTGCTTTCCCACTATATTTCACCATTTCAGGTCTCAATTCACCCATTCCTCCCGCTTTCTGACAGTGTAGTTTATTTACCATCCTTTCCACTTCCTCAATCGTAATTTCACCAACATCGTTATACTCCTACCCATGAGCTCTGTTGTTCGCGACGTCGCCAGAAAGATTTCCTTTTAGGCTGAGAAGATTTTCAAAATATTCCTCCCACCTGTCCAGTGATTTCCCGGGAGCTATTACGAGTTCACCTGATTTAACCAAAACACTATTCATTTCCTTCATCCGTCCCTTTCTAATTATTTATTACTGTTCAGAAATGTTTCATTGCCGCTTGACCTAGCCTTTCCAAGTTATTACCGAAATCTTCCCCAGACGACTTCTTGTATTCAACTTGTTCTTGTTTCGATCTGTTTCATTCATCTACGTACAACTCACTGTCTGTATCAGTCCTTGTCTGGAGCCATTTCTGATACGCTTTCCATTTACAAGCTGCCCTCACTTCATCATTCCACCAAGATGTTAGCTATTTTCCATCTTGACACACAGTTGTTCCCAGGCATTCCGGTGCTGTTTCTACTATAACATCCCTGCATGACACATTTCTCTTTCTATATCCTGAACCTTCTTACTGTCTATTGTTTGGAACTTTTCACTAATTATATCCATGAACGTCTGTCTAATTTCCTCATCCGGGAGATTTTCTACCCTTGTTCGTTTGCAGACAGATTTCACTTTCTCTATCCTAGGCCTAGAGATATCTAGTTAACTACAGATCAGATACTGGTCTGTATCATCAAAAATTTTCCGGAATACCCGCACATACCTAAAGAGATTTCCAGAATTCAAAGTCTATTACAATATAGTCTCTTATAGATCTGGTGTCCCTTCTCTCCCATGCTTATCGGTGAATAGCCTTATGCCTAAAGAATGTATTCGTAACTGCTAATCCCATACTAGTACAGAAGTCCAGTAAACGCTTCCCGATCTTATTAGCTTCCATATCTTCCCCACATTTACCCACCACCTTTTCGTATCCTTGAGTTCTATTTCCAACTCTCGGGTTGAAATCGCGCATTAGCACTATCCTATACTTGTTGTTGACTGACTACGATGTCACTCAGTGCTTCATAAAACTTGTCGACTTCATCTTTATCTGCACCCTCATATGGTGAATAGACTGAAACATGTCTCGTCCTGATTCTTCCAACAACCACATCTATCCACACCATTCGCTCATTTACGTACCCGACAGGAACTATGTTGCGAGCAATAGTATTCCTGATGAACAGTCCTACCCCACACTCGGCCCTTCCTTTTTCAACACATGTTAAGAATACTTTATGATCTCCTATCATTTCCTCGTTATCCCCTTACCCAATCATCATTAACTCCTAACACATCCAGACGCACTCCATTTGCTGACTCAGCTAGCTCTACTTTCTTTTTTCCATTCGCCCCGTTTATATTGATAGCGCCCCATCGAATTCCATTTCGTTCGCCAAGTTGTTTCCAAGAAGAACCTCGCCTGTCAAATGGAAGCGGGACTCCTGTTATACACATAGGTCGACACATGATTAAAACGTTCGGAGCGTGCTCTGTCAATATTCTGTGAAGCAGGATGCGACCCTACTTGCATGTAGGCTCCGTGCGTATAGCCATGTGCTGCTGCGGGTGAAAATTACGAGAAATAATTAGAGGCACTTTCATCAACAGCTGACCGCGTTTGTTATGTTTACATACACATATTCAATCATTGTACAGTGGCCCTCCATCGCTGAATCCCTTTCTGTGTTTTTGTTTGAAGCCATTATTAGAACATCAGACCACATTCCCTATGTGTGTATCCGGTCATGTTTGTGATGTAGATAGCCACCATGACAGATCACACTAGAGTGAAGAGTAGAACCTTCTGTTCCTGTACATTCTCTATCCCTAGTTCAATTTTTGTTGACACAGTACGTATGTTTTTTCAGATAATTTCTTCTCTTTCCCTCGTTACAATTAATGTATCATACTCGATAAAAAAGACTAGTGGCTGGGTAAAACGCGAAAGCAGAACCCAATAAATAAATTAAGAAGAAGAGGAATCGCTTTACAGTGCTGTCTTCAGATAATTATTTTTTAATGTCATAACGTTCGGGCAGAAATATATGCTTGGTGTTGGCTGCGCTAATAGGTACTGCGATACGGAGATTTCCTTCACGACCTCATGAAATGCATTCGAAAAGACGCTGGGTCTCAGCAGTAAATCACAAGAAGTAATTCGGGATTCATTAGATTTTAATGAATACAAAACAACTCTTTACAAAATCTATTTTAACCATTTTACAAATAGGTTAACAATTACAAACAAATGATTACAGCAATGTTACATTTGCAAAGTAAGCTGCAGTAGGCCATCTTTTTTAAAGCACACACACACACATCATAATAATAGGTAGGGCCTACACATTATATTCTATTGCCACAGTCTTTATTATAGCCGGTATAATAATAATAATAATAATAATAATAATAATAATAATAATAATTATATTATTAATAATTGTTACGGAGATATCCGTGGTAGGTAGAGGTGAAAGAAGGTGCGGGTGTGAATGGGTTTCAAGCTACGAAATTAACGTGCAATGTACAATTAATTTAAAATTTAACTAGGTTATATTTTCTTTTCAAAAACAAGAGATAACAATCATAACAGGTACAGAGTAGCAAAAATGTAGGTACAAGATTACTGGGTTCGGGCTCAGTGCCCTTACTTCATAACTCTTGGGCAATCAGCCCCGCCTTACTCCCAAAGAAAATTTTAGCCAAGGGGCAGAAAACCCCATTCATGCCCAGGAGCACTGGCTCCAAACATTACACATAAAGCCTGCACGAGGCATACAGAAACAAATTTCAAAGAGCGAGCCGCTCTCAAAATTGTAAGCCTATCACAAGGCCACACCAAACTCTACCTTCAAGCTGTCCTCTAAGGACGTATTTACAGGGGTAAAATACCCAAACTACGGAGGTCTATTACATGAAAAGAAGGTTGATTACATGACCTCTAAAATAACAATTTGAGAGGAGGCGAACTTGCACTCCTAATACACTTTGTTTTTAAAACCTAATCTGGCTCTGGGGCCACTAACGCAAGGGCTAATCCCATACTACAGAGGTGACTTAGAGAAGAACACTTTACATTACATAAACGAAGAATAGTTTGAGAAAATAAGTTCACCTCAAAACAAATGTGAGTGGGAGCTCGAGAGGGTTAGCACTCTCTATCCCAATATGTAGCTTTACAAGAAAAAGATGAAAAGAGTAATTACATTTTAGGAAAAGGTTACATGATGGAAATGCTTCGAACCCGCCGCGAGTGTTAAACTGCCGACCTAGCAAGAAAAGAAGTTATTAATAGGCCATTACCTGGTGTTGAACGGCAGAAGAAGAAAGAGGCGCTTCCCGCCTCCTGCTATGTACTTAATACACTAAAAGATGGAACAGAAGTGGCCCGGAGACCCCAAAATCAGCAGTTTATATACTCTCGCGGAAGTTTCTAGGCGTTAGGGGAAAGAAAACACCCTCCCACAAAATCTTTATTGGTTCGGGAAAAGAAACCCCTACCCAGATGAAGAAGAAACACATAATTGGTGGAAAATTAATTAAAGAAATTCGGGATTGGCTAGATCCAAACTAAGGGGAAAAAGAGGGGTATACAGCCAACTTAAACAATAACAGAAAGAAATTTAACAAGAAACAAACTTTTGAAATAAAAATTTCTCCAACAAAATAGTTCTTTGACTCCGCACTAGGTCGCACTATTGTTGATCTTCCGTAGTGTCCTCTAGAAGAGAAAGTTCACACTTCTTACTTCAAGCGAAACAAAAACACATCAAAAGTGACATAGTTCAAAAACTCAAAATTTTCCACGTGGTGACATCTTCTGAGAAAGTAGAGAATTAATAGAATAGATAAAGTTCAACCTTCCTCCAGAAGAGGAGTTTCAACTGGCGCAACTTTTAAATAAACGGTGTAGAGGTGTACCGCCCGGTACAGACCTCCCCCCCCAAAAGTTCCTCCAAGGGGTAACACAGAAGAACATAAGCTTTGTTTCCAAAATAAGGTCCAAGTTTTGATGTTGATATTAAGATTAATTGCGGAAGCATTTATAAGATTTTAGTAATTTGGTTGGTTGCAATTTCAACATTTTGTTGTTGCAGGTGCAGTAAAGTTTTTCTGTTGTAGTAGTTGAATTTCTGAAGATAAACCTTTAATGCTTAAAAGTGAAGAAAAGTTTTGCAATGTCCACCAAATATTGTTGTTAAATTCCCAAATGTAGTTATCTCTTATAGTAACTGTCCATGTAGTTGATGTTGATGAAGTTGGATGGCCGGACCGGCCGTTGCAGCTTGCGTCCAAAAGGAGGCCGCTCGGACCCCTTAAGTACCCTGAGATACCGCTCGCCCGCACTATGAGGGGAGCAGAGGTGTTGAAGTACGCCGCGCCCGCGGTGAACAGATACAGGCTGCGGGCATGTAGCAGGACGTGCGCCGCACATCAGCCTTGGCCGGGGGGAGAGCTCCGGCTCGCCGTGCACATGTCGTCCTCGCTGGAGAGGAGGGGGCCCATCCCCCTCCCCAGTCGCTGCACGGCGCTGCGCGGCTGCGGGGGCGCTGAAACATTAAAGCTAGGCGGCAGAATTGTGTTGGACTATCATCTTCTTTGAGGGTACAGGCTTGTGGAGAGGTTGAGGGGCCAGCGGCGTGTAGATATCCATGGCATTTACTATTATGAAGCCACAGTGTAAGGTGAAGCAGGAGACTAGAGCGTGGTAATGGCCGTGGCAAGAACAGGATGGCAGTTTAACGGGTCGGGGCAGGTTTTACACAAGGCTTACATCTAAAACCAAAATATTACAGAAGGGGCAGAATGCCTTAAAAGTGAAACTCAAAAAAAAATATAACCTTCATATCCTTTCAAAATAATATGAAGCAAGTTAACACAGAAATTACACCGGTTTCACCTGGGACAGGTGAACTCTAAATATCCTCTCGGTGGCTGGATTACTTAGCAATAAGGTAACCGGCGTAAGAAAATCGAGAATGATACAAGGCCCATGAAATCTGGGGGCAAGCTTGCCCGCGGGAACAAAATTTTTGACCATAACCTGGTCACCTACCTTCAAAGTGGTGGGTCTCCGTCCACGATCATACCTTTCCCTAACCTTTTCATGAGACACTTTAAGATTGGCTTTAGCCTTCTTCCAAAGATCTTTAATGTTATCCGGATCTATTGTCTCGGGTAGAATGTCATTCAAAGACCAGAGGTTAGAGAGCGGCGAGTTGGGAACAAACTTGAACATCAAGGGAGCTGGAGTAAACTTGTGAGATTCATGAACCGCCGAATTCAAAGCAAAAGCTATCCAATGCAGGGACGTGTCCCACCTGGAAGGATCTTCATGATGATAGGCAATGAGTGCGGACCTGAGATTACGGTTAACCCGTTCAGCCAGAGAAGGTTGAGGGTAATAAGCAGAAGTAGTTACATGAGAGATGGACAAGTCAAAACAGAATTTACGAAATAAATTTGATGTGAACGCCTTAGCATTATCAGATACAATATATTGACACGGACCAAAAGAAGCAAAAATAGAATTTAAGCAAGTAATGGTTGACTGAGCGGTAGCCAGCTTAGTCGGAAATAACCAGGAAAATCTTGTAAAACCATCTACACACACAAAGATGAACTTGTTGGCATTGCCCTTTGACTGGGGGAAGGGTCCCACATAATCAATATACAGGCGTTCCATGGGGCGCGACGCTTGATGAGAAGACAAAAGGCCTACTTTAGTGGACATGGTGGGTTTACTGAGCAAACAAGATTTACAAGCTTTTACAAGTTCACGGATTTCACCGTCCATACCTTTCCATATGAACATTTCACGAATCTTTTCACGAGTTTTAAAGATTCCAAGATGCCCCCCCAATGGGGTCTCATGATAGTATTTGAAGATCATAGGTACAAGAACCGCTGGAACAACAACTTTCATCAACTTATCATGCCTCGAAGGGCAACATAGAACACCATTCCTCAGAACATAAGGGACAGCATGTTCCCCAGAAGAAAGGGTTTCCATTATCGGAGCCAGCGTAGGATCTTCACGTTGGTATTTCTCGATATCTCTAAAGAGCATGGGAGCATCGGTTAGGATGGCATTAACCTCGGATAGTATGGACTCGGAAGGTGATGAACTGTCGACCGGTTCATGGGTCTCGACCTCGTTTGAAAACATACGGCTGAGTCCATCAGCCACAACATTTTCGGTACCTCTGATATGTCGTACATCAAATTGGAAAGCAGAAATACGGATGGCCCAACGGGCTATACGACCAGTACGACGCGGCCTACCTAAGACCCAGCTTAAGGCTTGATTATCTGTCTCCAGGTCGAATTTGACATGTTCCAGATAGAGACGGAACTTTTCTAAGGCGAATAAGACTGCCAACCCTTCGAGCTCATAGATGGAATACTTGGCTTCTTGAACCGATAGAGTCCTAGATGCATAGGCGATGGGACGCCTCCCTAGTTCAGTCTCTTGAAGAAGGACTGCAGCTACAGCTGACGACGACGCGTCCGTTTGGACGATGAATTTCTTCGAGAAATCAGGCATAGCAAGTACAGGGGCATTACAGAGAGCTAATTTAAGATCTTCGAAAGCGGCTTGTTGAGAAGGTCCCCACTCGAATTTGATGCCTTTCCTACGAAGAAGGTTTAAGGGCGCCGCTCTATTAGCGAAGTTAGGAATAAACTTCCTGAAGAAATTCACCATACCAATGAATCTAGCGATACCTTTGATGTCCTTAGGAGGTTTAAAATCACGGATGGCCTGTGTTCTAGAATGATCGACAGCTACCCCATCGGGTGACACAATATGCCCTAGGAATGACATAGAGGGCTTAGCAAAGGTAACCTTGGACAACTTGACAGTTAACCCAGCCTTACTAAGGCGATTCAGAACTTCTCGCAGATGATCTAGATGTTCTTCAAAAGTCTCGGAAAATACGACGACATCATCCAAGTAGTGATATAAGTACTCAAATTTGATGTCGGAGAAGACCCTATCTAGTAGTCTAGTGAGCACAGCTGCCCCCGTGGGGAGCCCGAAAGGCACGCGGTTGTATTCGTATAAATTCCAGTCCGTGGCAAACGCTGTAAGATGTTTAGACTCCTCGGCAAGGGGAATTTGATTATAGGCCTGATTCAAGTCCAAGATAGTGAAGAACTTGGCCTTTCTAAACCATGAAAAGCAAGAATGAAGGTCGGGAAGGGGCACAGATTGCAACACCACCTTCCGATTGAGAGCCCTGTAATCAATGACAGGCCTAAAGCCTCCTTGGGGTTTCGGGACTAGAAAAATAGGCGAAGAATACGCTGACTTAGAGGGCCTAATAATACCATCCTTCAACATCTGATCGATGATTTCTTTCAGAGCCTTCATTTTAGGTGGAGATAGCCTATACGGTGGAAAACGGACAGGAATCGAATCCGTAACCTCAATTTTGTATTCAATAAGGTCAGTAACACCAAGAGTATCAGAGAACACCTCGGGAAACGACTGACACAGTTTGCGAATACTATCAGCCTGCTCCTCAGGTAGATGTCTAAGGTCTAACAACATCTCATCCTGGGTAGGCGAAATAGATGAACAGGATACAGAATTACACTTTAACAAGGGAATTCTACAATTGGACGCAAATTTGAATGTGCACGACCTACTCTGGAGATCGAGCACAAGACCAGTGTGAGAAATAAGGTCAGCTCCCAATATAATGGGGCAAGACAATTGCTTGGCCACAAACAATTTAACTTTCCATGTAAACTTAAAAACACGAATTTTGACCAGTAAGGAACCTAGAATTTCTAATGGAGATGAATTAGCCGAAACGTATTGAACAGGAGAAGAGACATAGTCAGGGAGTTTACAAACAGATTTCAATTTAGAATACCAATCAGCCGAAATAATGGAACAAACACTGCCTGAATCTAAGAGAGCTGTTATAGGCTCGTTATTTAACTCAATCTTAAGAAAAGGAACAGGTGCGGGGGTATCCGCCGCAATCCTAAGACACTCTTTAGGGCATTCAAAAGATGAATTTGAAGGCTGGTCGTTCTCTGCATTTACAACCTGTTTACTAGGGGCTGAGTCTCGGGAAGATGGATTAGTCGGCTCAGCCGACGCCACTAGTCACATTTTATTATTGGCATAGCTGGAATTTGCACCAGAAGTTGAGCAGGAGGGGGTGCTATTTGAGTTTGGGCAATTCTTGGCGATATGTGAGAAGGTCCCACACTTAAAACAGCCTTGTGATGACCCTGCTCCATTCCTTGTCCCACTTGACTTAATCAGAGGACACTTATTCCGCAGATGGTCAGGCGACCCGCAAGCATAACATTTACGGCGATTGACTGGTCGGCGAGGTGGAGGCCGAGTGTTACTAAAGGAAGGCGGGGGTTCTTTCGCCACACGCAAGGAATCGGCATACCTAACTCCTTCCGCAGAGACGGCTAATGCTTCCAGTTCAGAGAAGGTTTGCGGGCACGCCGCGAAACACAAATATGACCTGTAGGGTGGTGAAATCCCTTCGACAATAGCTTGCACGATCTGATCCTCAGGGAAGTGGAGAGCAAACACCCTAGTATAAAACTTAATATCTTGGATGAAGTCTGCCAGATTTTCATCCAAGCGCTGTACCCGATAATAGTATTTCTGAATAAGGGAGGACCTGGCCCTAGCCGGGATGAAGTTAGCTAGCAAATGGGCATGGAAATCCTCAATAGAAGATTGCTCAGCGATGGCTCTAACTATTTTGTCAGATAGGACACCAATAGCATAAGGATAGATAATTTGCAAAATTTGACATGGGGAAAGAGAAAACACAAGGGCATGATCCTGAAATTCCACTAGAAATCTTAAAAATGAAATTACGTCACTGGTGGTGTTGACGGAAAACTTAGAGATACCTCTAAGCAACATTGCCAATGGATGGGGCAAGCTGCTGAACCCAGGTGACATAGTCGTTAAAGGTTTCAATGGCAAAGAAGTTAATTCAGAGCGGATGTTACTCAATGACGCACGGCGTTCAGATTCGTTGTTCGATGGGGCAGAGATAGTCTGAGCAGCAACGGTTATCCTATTGACTTCTCCCTGAGGAGGCTCTTCCTCGTTACCTACATTCACCGTGGCGGGTTGATCAGTTTTGGGAGGAGCTTCGCCGGTTAGCAATTGAGTGACCTTATTAGACAATTCAGAAATAGTTTCAAGGAGCGTATTAGCTTGCTTCCTCTGAACGTCATTCACCTTTAGAGACAACAGATCATTAACTCTATTTGCAAAGTGATACAGCCTGCCTTGCACACGCTTAATTTGATTAGGAGATGGATCGTTTTCATCAAAAAAGCTGACTACCGATGCTAGCCCAGTAATATTCTCGACAATCGTGGAAAGAGAGTCATCAATTTCTTTCTCTCCCAAATTGGGGATGGAAATGGGCAAATCAAGGGACTCTCTAAGCTTGTTAGTATCTATTGCAACCGTGCCTCCAGATTGAACGTTTCTGATAGTTAACTCATATATCAACTCCTCTTTGCGCAAGTAGTTAAGGAGGAGAACATCGCGAGGGCCGGGCATGATGACAGAACAATTTTGAAAAACTCAAAAAATTCCAGCAACTGAGAAAATTGTTAGAGTTCGAATTAAAGCAATGTTTAGCCGTCAAAAGGGGCTAAATTGAGACCCATTCAACCACGCTCTGCTACCACTTGTTACGGAGATATCCGTGGTAGGTAGAGGTGAAAGAAGGTGCGGGTGTGAATGGGTTTCAAGCTACGAAATTAACGTGCAATGTACAATTAATTTAAAATTTAACTAGGTTATATTTTCTTTTCAAAAACAAGAGATAACAATCATAACAGGTACAGAGTAGCAAAAATGTAGGTACAAGATTACTGGGTTCGGGCTCAGTGCCCTTACTTCATAACTCTTGGGCAATCAGCCCCGCCTTACTCCCAAAGAAAATTTTAGCCAAGGGGCAGAAAACCCCATTCATGCCCAGGAGCACTGGCTCCAAACATTACACATAAAGCCTGCACGAGGCATACAGAAACAAATTTCAAAGAGCGAGCCGCTCTCAAAATTGTAAGCCTATCACAAGGCCACACCAAACTCTACCTTCAAGCTGTCCTCTAAGGACGTATTTACAGGGGTAAAATACCCAAACTACGGAGGTCTATTACATGAAAAGAAGGTTGATTACATGACCTCTAAAATAACAATTTGAGAGGAGGCGAACTTGCACTCCTAATACACTTTGTTTTTAAAACCTAATCTGGCTCTGGGGCCACTAACGCAAGGGCTAATCCCATACTACAGAGGTGACTTAGAGAAGAACACTTTACATTACATAAACGAAGAATAGTTTGAGAAAATAAGTTCACCTCAAAACAAATGTGAGTGGGAGCTCGAGAGGGTTAGCACTCTCTATCCCAATATGTAGCTTTACAAGAAAAAGATGAAAAGAGTAATTACATTTTAGGAAAAGGTTACATGATGGAAATGCTTCGAACCCGCCGCGAGTGTTAAACTGCCGACCTAGCAAGAAAAGAAGTTATTAATAGGCCATTACCTGGTGTTGAACGGCAGAAGAAGAAAGAGGCGCTTCCCGCCTCCTGCTATGTACTTAATACACTAAAAGATGGAACAGAAGTGGCCCGGAGACCCCAAAATCAGCAGTTTATATACTCTCGCGGAAGTTTCTAGGCGTTAGGGGAAAGAAAACACCCTCCCACAAAATCTTTATTGGTTCGGGAAAAGAAACCCCTACCCAGATGAAGAAGAAACACATAATTGGTGGAAAATTAATTAAAGAAATTCGGGATTGGCTAGATCCAAACTAAGGGGAAAAAGAGGGGTATACAGCCAACTTAAACAATAACAGAAAGAAATTTAACAAGAAACAAACTTTTGAAATAAAAATTTCTCCAACAAAATAGTTCTTTGACTCCGCACTAGGTCGCACTATTGTTGATCTTCCGTAGTGTCCTCTAGAAGAGAAAGTTCACACTTCTTACTTCAAGCGAAACAAAAACACATCAAAAGTGACATAGTTCAAAAACTCAAAATTTTCCACGTGGTGACATCTTCTGAGAAAGTAGAGAATTAATAGAATAGATAAAGTTCAACCTTCCTCCAGAAGAGGAGTTTCAACTGGCGCAACTTTTAAATAAACGGTGTAGAGGTGTACCGCCCGGTACAATAATAATAATAATAATAATAATAATAATAATAATAATAATAATAATAATAATAATAATAATAATAATTGTACCGGGCGGTACACCTCCACGCCGCTAATTTAAAATGTGCGCCAATTGAAACTCCTCTGCTGGAGGAAGTCTGAACTTTATTGACGGTATTAATTTTCAAGTTTCCCAGAAGATGTCACTACGTGGAAAATGTGGAGTTTTTGAACTGTGTCATTTTCGACGTATTTTTGTTTTGCTTGTAGTAAGAAGTGTGAACTTTCTCTTCTAGAGGACACTACTGAAGATCAACAATAGTGCACCCTAGTGCGGAGTGAAAGAACTTTTTTTTTTGGAGAAATATTTATTTCAAAAGTTTGTTTCTTGTTAAATTTCTTTCTGTTATTGTTTAAGTTGGCTGTATACCCCTCTCTTTCCCCTTGTTTTGTATTTAGCCAATCTCGAATTTCTTTAATTAATTTCTGACCAATCCGATGTATCTTCCCCCAACTGGGATATGTTGCTGTACCCTACCCAATAAAGTGATTGTGGGCGGGTGTTTTCTTCGCCTAAACGCCTCGAACTTTCCGCGAGAGGATATAAACTGCTGATTTTTGGGTCTCTGTGCCACTTCTGTTCCATCTTTCAGTGTGTAAAGTACATAGCAGGGGGCGGGAAGCGCCTCTTTCTCCGGCAGCGGTCAACAACCAGGTAATGGCCGATTAATTACTTCTTTTCTTGCTTGCTCAGCAGTTTAACTCTCGGGGCGGGTCCGAAGTTTTTCCATTATGTAACCTTCCTTAAAATGTAAAGAAACTGGTATCTATTCTATCTTTTAAACTACATATTGGGATAGAGAGTGCTTAACCCTCTCGAGCTCCCACTCATATTGTTTTGAGGTGAACTTATTTTCTCAACCTATTCTTCCTTAACATTATGTAAATTTGTTTCTTTTCTAAAGTCACCTCCGTAGTATGGGATTAGCCCTTGCATCAGTGGCCTAGAGCCAAATTAGGTTTTGAAACAAATACATTAGGAGTGCAGATCGCCTCCTCTCAAATTGTTATTTTAGAGGTCATGTAATTACCCTTTTTCATTTAATAGACCTCAGTAGGTTGGGTATGTTACCCCTGTGTCTATGTCCAGAGAGGACAACTTGAAGGTGGAGTTTGGTGTGGCCTTTGAGAGGCTTAAAGTTGAGAGCGAGTGGCTCTTTTTCGAAAATTGAGTGTTGTATGCCTCGAGGAGGCTTTTCGGTGTAAATTGGAGCAAGTGCTCCTGAGCATGAATGGGGTTTTCTGCCCCTCTGTTAATTCTTATTTTGAAGTAAGGTTGGGCTGATTGCCCAAGCATTGTGAAGTCGGGGCGCGAAGCCCAAATCCCGTAAATATTGTAACTACCTTTTGACTTGCTACTCTGTACCTGCCATGCTTGTTATTTCTTTTGAAAAGAAAATATAACCTTGTTAAATTTTAAATTAATTTTACTTTCGTAGCTTGAGACCTGTTCACCAACCCGCACCTTCTTTCACGCATAACTACCGCAAAACACGGTAACAATAATAATAATAATAATAATAATAATAATAATAATAATAATAATAATAATAATAATAATAATAATAATAATAATAATAATATACCGTACTGAACTACAGACCAAAGCGTGCAATTTTATAGTATTCCGTCACAACCTAACTAAATGGATTTGGAAAGGCAGCATACAAATATAATTACAGAAATAGGCCTGCATTACGCAATAACAATAGCTCAGAGAATTACCACATTTTACATCTGTAAATTCATGTTCTCGTCCCGAGGTGGTGCATTTATTTTCAAGCACCCCTCCCCCCGCTATTAGAAATTAGCTGCATGCACCGTTTTAACCATAACCAGCCTTACTGCCGATCGTTTCTGGCAGTGTCAGGATTCAAGCCCGCCCCCCGAGGATGTCAGCTAGTAGCGCTAATCGTTATATTACAGAGGTGGACTTGATCATTATTATAAATACAGACACAGCATATAAATAATCACTTATTGGCAACTTTAAGCCATTCTGAATTGTTCTTCTCATGCAGAATTTTTGATAGCGTACATGCGGTTTGAAAATAAGGAATTTCAGTAGGTCCAACATCAAGCCTGAACCTTTTTATCAGAAAAAGATCGTCTACTTTCTTCCCCCTGTTGTATTTCTCTTTCTCTACGTTTTTTTGGCATAGCCCACTCAGCCAGTGAATTATGTACGAAAGGGATTTATAGGAACTTATTTATTTATTTATTTATTTATTTATTTATTTATTTATTTATTTATTTATTTATTTATTTATTTATTTATTTATTTATTTATTTATTTATTTATTTATTTATTTATTTATTTTATTTGTTGCTCGGATACAGGGGAGATGGATTCGTCTTCTCATCATAAGGCCCATGAGGACATCCAGTGGTACACGTGAGTAGGCCATGGATCAGAAGGGGATAGGAGTGTTGCAGTTCTGATAGAGTAAGATCCATGCTAGGTGAAGGTCTTAGATTCGCAGTCCAGTGTCAGAAAGAAATGTATATAAAACTCAAAGTAAGCAGATTGGTCACTTTTGTGGAGAATTGACGAAAGGATAGGTGGTAATTGGTATCCCAATGCCAATACATTTTGTAGTAGTCACGCAGTGCGAACAAAGTGGTGTGGACATCCAAAGAATGATCGGCAACTGTATCAGCTGAACATGAACAGAAGGGAGATCGTAGTACTTGGATTTTGTACAGGTGCTGAGAGATACAACCATGATGAAACTTAATTCTTGGATTACTCTGATGAATTGACGCGAATAAGGACACTTATGTTGCCAAAGAACGTTCGGAATATCTGGATGGATAGCGGCATAGTGTTTTCCACGTTATTGGGAGGTACCACGCCACTCGTTGTTCCATGCCGTCAATTGCCGTCGACGAAGCAAGGAGGTGTAATCCGATGCTGGAACTGTAGTGTATGTCTATTGGCCTTCAGTGGCAGCAGATCGTGCTGCTTTGTCTGCTAGTTCATTGCTTGAGATTCCTACATGGGCTTTTACCCAAAAAAAAAATGAAACTTTCTTCCCCTGTGTCTCAAGATGATGTACCACTGCAATAATCTCGTATACGAGAATCACGGATGTTGTCTGTGAGTTAATGGTTTGTGGACTCTGCAGTGCTGATCTGGAATCGAACAACACCACAATCCACCGCTCAGGAGGACTTGCAGCGTATTCGAGGGCCCCAAAATGGCTGTAAGCTCAGACGTAAATATGGATGCTGTCAAAGGTAGCTTGAACTTGCCACAGCTGCCTGATTGAACATCGATATAGGCACTACCCACTGTATTACGGTCCTTTGATCCATCTGTATAGATATGTCAGGCGTGTGGCCATTCTGCCAAGTAACGTTTCAGGCTGACATCGTTGCAGTTCACAGTGATCTCAAATGATGTCTCTAGTCGTATATCCAGGTTCTTAATCGTGATTTAAAAGAACAGTTCCTGCATTAAACAGTGCTTATAATACGTCTGCAACCACTGAGATTGGTAATTTCATCCACTAGGATCGGTTGACGATTTTTCTCCAATAGCGTGAAGTCAGTACTAGGGTAGTCAGCTTGGATATATTGTGGAGTATTGGAGACTTCCTGCATTGAAACAGTTTGAAAATATTATTAAGTTTATTTTACGGGTTGAACCGTGTCGTTGTTTGTACATCAATCAATCAATCAATCAATCAATCAATCAATCAATCAATCAATCAATCAATCAATCAATCAATCAATCAATCAATCAATCAATACTGATCTGCATTTAGGGCAGTCGCCCAGGTGGCAGATTCCCTATCTGTTGTTTTCCTAGCCTTTTCCTAAATGATTTCAAAGAAATTGGAAGTTTATTGAAGGTCTCCCTTGGTAAGTTATTCCAATCCCTAACTCCCCTTCCTATAAATGAATATTTTCCCCAATTTGTCCTCCTGAATTCCAAATTTATCTTCATATTGTGATCTTTCCTACTTTTATAAACGCCACTTAAACGTATTCGTCTACTAATCTCATTCCACGCCATCTCTCCGCTGACAGCTCGGAACATACCACTTAGTCAAGCAGCTCTTCTCCTTTCTCTCAATTCCTCCCAACCCAAACTTTGCAACATTTTTAACGCTACTCTTTTGTCGGAAATCACCCAGAACAAATCGAGCTGCTTTTCTTTGGATTTTTTCTAGTTCTTGAATCAGGTAATCCTGGTGAGGGTCCCATACACTGGAACCATACTCTAATTGGGGTCTTACCAGAGACTTATATGCCCTCTCCTTTACATCCTTACTACAACCCCTAAACACCCTCATAACCATGTGCAGAGATCTGTACCCTTTATTTACAAATCCCATTTATGTGATTACCCCAATGAAGATCTGTCCTTATATTAACACCTAGATACTTACAATGATCCCCAAAAGGAACTTTCACCCCATCAACGCAATAATTAAAACTGAGGGGACTTTTCCTATTTGTAAAACTCACAACCTGACTTTTAACCCCCTTTACCAACATACTATTGCCTGCTGTCCATCTCACAACATTTTCGAGGTCACGCTGCAGTTGCTCACAATCTTCTAACTTATTTATTACTCTATAGAGAATAACATCATCCGCAAAAAGCCTTACCTCAGATTCCACTCCTTTACTCATATTATTTATATATATAAGAAAACATAAAGGTCCGATAATACTGCCTTGAGGAATTCCCCTCTTAATTATTACAGGGTCAGATAAAGCTTCACCTACTCTAATTCTCTGAGATCTATTTTCTAGAACTATAGCAACCCATTCAGTCACTTTTCTGTCTAGTCCAAATGCACTCATTTTTGCCAGTAGTCTCCCATGATCCACCCTATCAAATGCTTTAGACAGATCAATCGCGATACAGTCCATTTGACCTCCAGAATCCAAGATATCTGCTATATCTTGCTGGAATCCTACAAGTTGAGTTTCAGTGGAATAACCTTTCCCAAAACCGAACTGCCTTCTATTGAACCACTTATTAATTTCACAAACGTGTCTAATATAATCAGAAAGAATGCCTTCCCAAAGGTTACATACAATGCATGTCAAACTTACTGGCCTGTAATTTTCAGCTTTATGTCTATCACCCTTCTCTTTATACACAGGGCTTTCTATAGCAACTCTCCATTCACCTGGTATAGCTCTTCGGACCAAAGAATAATAAAATACGTACTTCAGATATGGTACTATATCCCAACCCATTGTCTTTAGTATATCCCCAGAAATCTGATCAATTCCAGCCGCTTTTCTAGTTTTCAACTTTTGTATCTTATTGTAAATGTCATTGTTATCATATGTAAATTTTATTACTTCTTTGGCCGTAGTCTCTTCCTCTATCTCAACATTATCCTTGTAACCAACAATCTTTACATACTGCTGACTGAATACTTCTGCCTTTTGAAGATCCTCACATACACACTCTCCTTGTTCATTAACTATTCCTGGAATGCCCTTCTTGGAACCTGTTTCTGCCTTAAAATACCTATACATACCCTTCCATTTTCACTAAAATTTGTATGACTGCCAATTATGCTTGCCATCATGTTATCCTTAGCTGCCTTCTTTGCTAGATTCAATTTTCTAGTAAGTTCCTTCAATTTCTCCTTAGTTCCACAGCCACTTCTAACTCTATTTCTTTCCAGTCTGCACCTCCTTCTTAGTCTCTTTATTTCTCTATTATAATAAGGTGGGTCCTTACCATTCCTTACCACCCTTAAAGGTAAAAACCTGTTTTCGCATTCCTCAACAATTTCTTTAAACCTATCCCAGAGTCTGTTTACATTTTTATTTACCGTTTTCCACCGATCATAGTTACTTTTTAGAAACTCATGCCTGCTTTATCAGCCATATGGTACTGCCTAATAGTCCTACTTTTAAGACCTTCCTTTCTATCACATTTATTTTTAACTACGACAAAAGCAGCTTCATGATCACTAATACCATCTATTACTTCAGTTTCCCTATAGAGCTCATCTGGCTTTATCAGCACCACATCCAGGATATTTTTCCCTCTGGTTGGTTCCGTCACTTTCTGAATCAGCTGTCCTTCCCATATTAACTTATTTGCCATTTGTTGCTCATGCTTCCTGTTGTTAGCATTTCCTTCCCAACTGACATCTGACAAATTCAGAGCCCCTGCTACTATCACATTTTTTCCATGTCGTTTCCCACATAGCCGACTATCCTATCAAATAATTCCGAATCCACGTCAGTGCTACCCTTTCCCGGTCTGTGCACTCCAAATATATCAAGTTGCCTATTATCTTTAGAAATGAGCCTTACGCCTAGAATTCCACGTGTCTCGTCTTCAACTTTTTCGTAGCTTACAAATTCTTCTTTCACCAGAATGAATACTCCCCCTCCTACCATTCCTATCCTATCTCTACGATACACACTCCAGTGCCGTGAGAAAATTTCTGCATCCATTATATCATTTCTCAGCCATGATTCAACTCCTACTGCAATATCTGGTAAATATATATCTCTTAAATTACTTTATTCTATTCCTTTCTTTACAATACTTCTACAATTCAACACTAACAATTTTATGTCATCCCTACTTGATTTCCAGTTCCCTGTTCCCTAGGCCACCCCGTTTCCCTGAATGCACCTCCCCATTACCCTTCCAAACAAATTTCCTAACTTATACGTACCACTGCGGTTTATGTGAAGGCCATCTGAGCGCAGATCCCTATCTCCTACCCACCCATTAGGATCTAGAAATTTCACTACCAGTTTCCCACATACCCACTCCATAGTCTCATTTAAATCCCCAATTACCCTCCAGTCAGTATCCCTCCTACACAGTATTGCACTAATAACAATCTCCGCTTTCTTAAACTTCATCCGTGCTGGATTTACCAGATCCCACACATATCCAACTATGTTGGTACTTATATCAGCTTGCCTTACGTTGTTGGTACCAACGTGAAACACTACCACCTTCTCCTTCCCCTCCTCCCTCTCTTCTACTTTCCTCAACATCTGCCTCAACCTAATTCCTGGATAACATTCTACCCTGGTTCCCTTTCCTCCACACACTTTCCCCACGTGTCTAACGATGGAATCCCCCATGACCAGAGCCTCAACCCTACCCACCTCATTTGATCCCCTCCCCTCCTGGTCAGCCCTATATTTCCTGATAGCTGCAGAAGCTACTTCTTAACCCCTTTTCTCCTTCCCATGACCCTGTTCCACTTGTCTTTTCCTATCCTATCATCACGTACAGTTTGCCGGCGTTTCGAATACCTTGCAGTATTCTTTGTCAAGACGACTGAAATACCCCTACTCGATCCGAGGTAATCAGTCTCCCAGGCAGCAATCACAGTCAGTCGCCTTGACAAAGAATACTGCAATGTATTCGAAACGTCGACAAACTGTACGTGATGTACAAACAACAACCCGGTTCAACCCGGAAAATAAACTAAATAATTCTTCACACCGTAGAAGCTTCACCTCTAAGATAGTTTGAAAATATATTTCCCCGCTAGATACTGCCTTCGTAGATGGAGATGAGGTTCACGTGTTTCAACTAGCAGAGCATTTGTAGGTGATGACTGCATTGCTCCTATGCATAGTCTAAGGGCCTTATACTGACATTTGTCTAGTTTAGTTAACAGTGCTTTGGAGGCCGTACCCAATCATCCACTTCCATAATCCAGGAGAGGTCGAATCAAGGATCTGTACAAAAGCAGCGCAATTTTCGGATTAAAGCCCCACCAAGAGCCACTTATGGCTCGTAAGATATTGACTGAAGTATCACATTTAAGGAGGACGTGATGAATATGTGGAGACAATGTCAATTTATGATCGATGAGAATTGCTAGATTAGGCAACCCCACCTTGTAGGGAAATAATTAGGTACCCAAATGAAGCGTGTCAAGTGGGGGTCCCGAATGTCGAGTGTAGATACAGACTGCTAATTTTCCTGCTGATATCCTTAAACCATGGTTATGAAGCCAAGGAGTGAATGTCCTCATGACAACCGTCATCTGTTCTTGATACATGTCGAAGGATTCAGATTCTGCATAAATGCACATAACATCAGCATACTGAAGAACTTGTATCTCAGGAGAAAATATAGGTGTGAGGTCTGCTGTGTAAATGTTAAAAAGCAACGGAGCCAAGATAAAGCCTTGTTGAAAACCTTGGGATATCATTCTAGGACCAATCGCCATGCCATTGTGAACATGATGAGATGTCTGTCTTGTAGAAGGCAAGTGAGGTTCCCAATAAAGTCTTCTGGGAGATGAAGGAAGCGTAATTAGTCTTCTACGACGGGAATAAGCACGCTATCATACGCAGAAGACAAATCAGTGCACAATGCTACAACGTAATTGTTATTGCTCAGACCAAGTTGGATGCCTGTAATTAGATGTACACGTGTATCTATTGTTTTGTACATTTCCCACGTCGAAAACCCATTTGTTGAGGTGATAGCAGCTTGTGATGTTCTACATACCATTCTAATCGATGCTTAATCATCCTTTCCATAGTCTTGTACAAGCAGGATATCAAGGACAGTGAGCGATATGATGAAGATAGTCGTGGATTTTTCCAATTCTTCAATAATTTCCCTACGTTTGAGATGCGAGGTCGAGACCACTCACAAAGTCGATCAGTAAGCGAGGAAACATGTTCTCAGCAAGCTGCGTAAATAAAAGCTGAAATATGCTTACATTTCATGGAAACAATCATTCGCCTTTATGAAATAAGTTAATAACAATTGTTACCAAGACCTTCCTTAGAAAACATGATTACGTTTAAAAATATGTAAAATTTAAATTGAAAATTAATCGCCTCACTAGCAGCATTAAAGCTAGCCATACACGTACAGGAAATCATCAAGGAAAAATCCTCCGGAATTTCCTTGGGGATTTCCTCAACTGAACCCTCGCCCACACACAGAGAGGATTTCCTTGAGGAAATATCATGGTAATGTTTTGAACTCGCTTGCCACAAGCAAGGTTCATTCTGGTATATTTGTATAAATTCTGTTTAAAGTTCTCGAGGCATGACGAAATAGGACACTTCCGACAGTCACTTCACTTCACAAATCCTCAAGGCCTTCTGTCGTCTACACATACACGCAGCAAGAGACTGGGAAAATCCGACCTGCTTGGCCTCAAAGCGGAAAAGAATCGAATTTTGTTCGGGATTTTTGGATCTCTCGCACCCAGCACGGCCTCAAGGACACCGCCACACACGTTGGGGAATTCCTCAACGATTGGACTGTTCAGGCCGAACCTTGTGTATGGCCGCCTTAACCTACGCTAACATGGTACCTATTAGAAATAGACCAAGGATATTTTTCTTAAGGCAGAATTGTTGAATTTGAGTATGAACATTAATCTTGTTATCATCACTACTAATACATATATTACTGCGTAGCCTCTACCGTGAAGTGATAGGGTATCTAGTGAATCAATCTTTCTTTCTTATCACATTTGCAGTTATTGCTCTGTTGATATTTCCTGCGAACTGTTTTTCTTGTAAACTTAATACATGTCCACTTTATGCAAGTTTGGAATATTTTGGCCAATTGCTGTTGCATAAAACACATTGAAATCTCACTGTTGTTATTTAGTCAACTTACAATGTTCGCCACTCGTAGCGCAGCGATGCATTTCTCCCATTAGCGCACGGAGCCTATAGCCCCAGTTAGAATTCCTCATCTAACGGGTTAGGGACCACGGTGGATTGTATAGTCCTAGCCGCCTGACCTCAAGGAGGGCCAAGACTCACAATAAGTCCGAGATTCCCACTCCCATTCCATAGTAACTCGTATCCCGTCTCTCAGCACTATATAGGCTACATTCGGCCGTTGCCCATGGTTCACGAACGAGGACATGACTACAGTAACCCACACTACGATCCGATGATGATGATGATGCTTGTTGTTTTAAGGGGCCTAACATCTAGGTCATTGGGCACTAATGGTACGAAATGAGACAAAATGCAATGACAATTTAAAAGTACTAAAATTCATCCACTGACCAGAAATCAGAACGTGATGATGAAGAATGGATGAATGAGTATGAATTTAAAACAATCAGTTGATCCGACCAGCAATGCCTCACCTGACCAGAAACAATATTACGGACAAAGGGACTGTTGCCAAAGCACGATCCTGAATCGATGATGCTTGTTGTCTGAAGGAGTGCAATGTCCATGTCAACGGTCCCTCATAATGGCACGTATCGCTAGTAAAGGAGAACCATGGTATTTCTCAGGTTGCGTTACTAATCAAAGGTAGCGTAAACTCACGGTGTTCCAAACATTATGGTACTACGCACAAGTATTGGGTACGAGATGGACGACATGATTTGATAATTAAAATTTTAAATCGTATCCACTGACTAGAGTTTAAAATAAAAGGTGATGAAAAATGATTATGAGACTAAAACAATCAGTGGATCTAATTCGCAATAACTTATTTTCTAATACACTGACTGACAGAGCAAATGCAACACCAAGAAGGAGTGGTCAGAACTTTATGCCAATTGCAGGGTAGACTGACGTCACTGAGGTATGCTCATGATGTGAAATGCGCCGCTGTGCTGCGCACGTAGCGAACGATAAATGGGACACGGCGTTGGCGAATGGCCCACTTCGTACCGTGATTTCTCAGCCGACAGTCATTGTAGAACGTGTTGTCGTGTGCCACAGGACACGTGTATAGCTAAGAATGCCAGGCCGCCGTCAACGGAGGCATTTCCAGCAGACAGACGACTTCACGAGGGGTATGGTGATCGGGTTGAGAAGGGCAGGTTGGTCGCTTCGTCAAATCGCAGCCGATACCCATAGGGATGTGTCCACGGTGCAGCGCCTGTGGCGAAGATGGTTGGCGCAGGGACATGTGGCACGTGCGAGGGGTCCAGGCGCAGCCCGAGTGACGTCAGCACGCGAGGATCGGCGCATCCGCCGCCAAGCGGTGGCAGCCCCGCACGCCACGTCAACCGCCATTCTTCAGCATGTGCAAGACACCCTGGCTGTTCCAATATCGACCAGAACAATTTCCCGTCGATTGGTTGAAGGAGGCCTGCACTCCCGGCGTCCGCTCAGAAGACTACCATTGACTCCACAGCATAGACGTGCACGCCTGGCATGGTGCCGGGCTAGAGCGACTTGGATGAGGGAATGGCGGAACGTCGTGTTCTCCGATGAGTCACGCTTCTGTTCTGTCAGTGATAGTCACCGCAGACGAGTGTGGCGTCGGCGTGGAGAAAGGTCAAATCCGGCAGTAACTGTGGAGCGCCCCACCGCTAGACAACGCGGCATCATGGTTTGGGGCGCTATTGCGTATGATTCCACGTCACCTCTAGTGCGTATTCAAGGCACGTTAAATGCCCACCGCTACGTGCAGCATGTGCTGCGGCCGGTGGCACTCCCGTACCTTCAGGGGCTGCCCAATGCTCTGTTGCAGCAGGATAATGCCCGCCCACACACTGCTCGCATCTCCCAACAGGCTCTACGAGGTGTACAGATGCTTCCGTGGCCAGCGTACTCTCCGGATCTCTCACCAATCGAACACGTGTGGGATCTCATTGGACGCCGTTTGCAAACTCTGCCCCAGCCTCGTACGGACGACCAATTGTGGCAAATGGTTGACAGAGAATGGAGAACCATCCCTCTGGACACCATCCGCACTCTTATTGACTCTGTACGTCGACGTGTTTCTGCGTGCATCGCCGCTCGCGGTGGTCCTACATCCTACTGAGTCGATGCCGTGCGCATTGTGTAACCTGCATATCGGTTTGAAATAAACATCAATTATTCGTCCGTGCCGTCTCTGTTTTTTCCCCAACTTTCATCCCTTTCGAACCACTCCTCCTTGGTGTTGCATTGTCACTGTCAGTCATTGTACAATTATAGAAAATAGAGGTGAGAAATGAATAAGGCATTGCCTGGAAGTACAGATATATAATTCATGAAGAAGTTAAAATAACGCATTGAAATACGTAAACACGAACTAAAATAGAGTTGATGCGATAAAAGGGCAGAGAACACAAATATACTAAGACAGCGGACATTATTGCACACGATTAAAAAAACACTATCCCTCACAAAACGGATGAAGAGGTCTGCTGACTGCTCGACATCTCGCAGGATGAGTACTCGGGAGTGCTAGCCTACGGTGCAGATCGACCAGGTCCACGCACTCCGTAAGGATGTGTACCATGGTAAAATGATCACCGCAAGTACACACCCGAGGGGTTCTCCTTTCAGTAAATGGGAGTGCGTTGGTATACCGTGGCCGATGCGAAGACGACATAATACCACTGCTTCCCTCCGAGAAACCCGAAGGGAAGTCCTCCATACCTTCGTTGTACCTTTTGTCACTCCCACCTTATTTGGAAGTGGAGTGCCCTGCCACTACATCTCCCAATGGGACATAACCAAATGTCTCAGATGAGAGCGAATATCACTTGCTGGAACCTTGTCGGGCGACGGGGGCTGTGTAACAGCCTTCTTGGCAGCCCTATCTGCTAACTCTTTTCCCTCTACACATATGTGGCTTGGGATCCACATAAACGTGATTTTGGTGCCGACATCCGAACATCCGGCCAGCAGGTCCTGGATCCGCTGCACCAGAGGGTGCCGAGGAAAACAGGTATCAATAGCCTCAAGCGAGCTAAAGGAGTCAGTACACAGAAGAAAGTGTCGGCGCTCATCGGGCAATCCGCACCGCAGAGCTTCATAGATAGCATAGAGCTCTGCTGTGTAAACACTACAGGTTTCCGGGAGAGCAAGAAGAAACCTATCAGTGTCGACAACGAACGCACAGCCATCTTCGTGCTGTTCTCGAACCATTCGTGTAAACATCGACTGACCCTGGATACCGGCCAACAACGGACAAGAAGAGCCTCCGATATATCGAAGAGTTCGTGTTTTCCATCAGGCCAGTGTGCAGATCCAGGATTATGTCAGGTCGTCGTATTATCCACGGAGGTACCCCACTTGGTTGTCTGACAAGGCAAGGAACCGAAGGTACGTGAAACGATCTGTATCTGCTATCCAAGCGTATTCCAACCGGCCGCGTTTGTCGAGGATAAGCAGCGTACAGCCGACGGTGCCCATTGTTGAATACGCAAGGATAGCTTGGGTGAAGTGGCATCTGTCGCAAATTTGCAGCATACGCCAGAAGCATTTACTGGCGCCTCAGGTGTAAAGGCGGCACACCAGATTCAGCGAGCCGGCCAGCAATTGCGCTTGTTCGAAAAGCTCCCGTCGCCAACATAACCCCGCTGTGATGGATGCTGTTCAGTTTCGCAATTACGCTTAGTCTTGCTGAGACATATGCTGCACTGCCGTAGTGTAACCTGGATAAAATGTATGCCCTATAAAATCGTAGGAGCACCGCGCGCTCAGCCCCCCAATTAGTGCTGCTAAGAAACATCAAAATTTTCAGCTTCTTGGTGCATTGCACTTTTAACTGCTGCACGTATGGTTCCCACGAAAATTTGCTATCGAAAAGGAGCCCAAGAAATTGGTAACTGTCAACTACGGGAAAAGCGACATTTCCTAAATAAAGCTCAGGATGCGAGTGAAAAGTGCGTTGCCGGCAAAAGTGAACAGCAGAGGTCTTTGCGGTTGAAAACCGAAAGCCATGTTCTAAGGTCCACTGTTCCACTCTCCTAATAGCTTGCTGTAATTGTCGCTTTGCGACTGCCATATTACGCGAGCTATAGTGTAGAGCAAAATCGTCCACATATAGCGACGGTATTACTGCTGAATCAGCAGCAGCGACAATACCGTTTATGGTAATCGGGAACAGAGTGATACTAAGAACCGATCTCTGTGGAACTCAATTTTCTCGAACGTGGTATTGTGAATATGCCCTCCCTACTCGGACACGGAATAGACTGAAGGACAAAAAATTCGCAATAAACACAGGCAAGTAACCACGGAATCTCCACTGATGCAGGACTGAAAGGATACCATATCGTCATGTGGTGTCATAGGCCTTTTCTAAGTCAAAGAAAACAGCCACCAAATGCTGTTTGCGGAGAAACGCATCCTGGATAGAACTCTCCGGGCATACCAAGTGGCCAGTGGTTGAGCGAGCGGCTCGAAAACCACATTGGTACCCGGACAAAAGTCCTTGCTTCTCCACACACCACACAAGTCGGCGATTTACCATCCTCTGAAATAGCTTACACAGACAGTTCTTGAGACAAATGGGTCTGTAACTTCCTGCATACTTTGGATTTTTGTCAGGCTTAAGGACAGGAATGTTTATGCCCTATCGCCACTGAGAGGGAAACTTATCCTCTATCCAGATTCCGTAGAACACACGAAGGAGATATTTATAGAGTATCCTCATTAAGGTGTTTCAACGTCCGATTATGGACATTGTCTGGCCCAGGAGACGTGTCCTTGCAAAGCGCTGTGAAGTTCCCACTCCTTAAAGGAAACGGCATAGTCCTCTGAAGCTTGAGTAGCAAAACTAAGGTGGTGATGTTCTGCCTCCCGCTTCATAGCGAGGAAATCACGATGGTAATTCCCGGAGCCAGATACATCCGCGAAATGACTAGCTAGATGGTTAGCAATCGAGATTGGTTCAGTGACGATACTGCCTGCAATGGAAATTCCCGGTACAGAAGATGATCCTTGGATACGCGAAATACGACGAAGTTTAGTCCACACTTGAGATGATGCAGTATGTGACGTTATAGACGACACATCTTTCTCCCACGAAGCTTTCTTACTTTGGCGAATAAAAGCTCGCGCCTTAGTGCGGACCTTTTTATATGTTACCGTGTTGACCACAGTAGGCTGCCTACGATAACATTTATGAGCGCGACAGCGTTCCTTGATAGCTGCTGCAATTTCTTCATTCCACCAAGGAACGAGTTTTCGGCGAATAGTCCCTGAAAAGGATGGAATTGTCTCCTCAGCAGCCGCAAGAGTAACTTGTGTTATGTAAGTTATTTCGTCGTCTACAGTCCGCCTGGTCTCGTCGTTACAGACAGCTAGTGGTGTAAATTTTGGCCAATCTGCATGTTTAAGAATCCATCGATCCATCGAGGAGGAGACTCGACGGATTTTTGTTTCAAGAAAGTAAGGATAATGAGAAAACGGCCACTGTCACAGAGATCATCGTGTGTATTCCACCGAAAAAGCCGAACCAAAGTTCGGCTGCATAGACTTATGTCTATGTGAGAATATGTGAGTGAGTTGGTTCCCCTCTGTTCAAAATCCAGCTCTGTTACTAATGTTTCCAGCTTTCTTCCCCTGGAACAGGGCGTCTCACAGCCCCATATGGGGTGATGGGCGTTAAAATCGCAAATAAGAGGAAGGGTGTTGGAAGCTGATCTATAAGGTCAGTGACATCATTTATGTTAGGAGGCTGGCCTGGTAGAAAATAATAAACGTTACACACTGTTGCTATGACAGGCAGCGGTACCCACACCGCAACTGCTTCCAGTGGGGTTCTTAGTGGATGTTCACAGGGAGTTGAAACCCTCAAGGAATCAAAGACTTCGGTGGGGGACCACCTTGGGCAGGTCGATGACGTTTCGAAGCCATGACCGAAATCATTCTCCCCGAATGCCACCCATTCCGATCAGGGGTCTCTGTAGCCGAACCAAGCAGCCAAGGCAATACCCACCTGGTCATAGGTCATAGGTGGATGATGCTTAATACGGGATGACTGAGGCAATGGGCACTAGGACTCCCTCCAGACATCCGCAATAGCATGTACCCCATAGCGTGTGCAGAGCACTAAATATAGAGGGAAATAAACAATAATAATATGTCCTTTTGGCATTCGGCTGTGCGGGGACCTGTGTTGTCAGGCGGATACTACTGAAAGGTTACATGATGCTCCCATCCGCCGATCCCTGGGTGGTTACAAATACGGGATTTCTGGAGTAATCGCACACGTAAGAGGCCCATCTTCGAGAAGCACGCACATCAAAAATTTTGAATCGGTCTACAACTAACCTTCAAAACAAATAAAAAATAAAGAGGGGACCATGACCACATGACCCTTTCAGTCGCCTTCTACAACAGGCAGGGATTACCTGTGAATGTATTCATCCCCTCCTATCCACAGGAGGTCCAGCACATGATATCAAACCCCAATCCATGCCCGCGCCTAGGTCGCCCGTTACGACAGGCAGGGAATTCCGCGGATGTATTCTACATGTGCGTCCCACACCCACAGGGGGCACACCACGAACCATAAATTTAAATAATAATGATAATGAAATTCCACAGCCTGTTGTCAGTCATTCGAGCGGGTCAGGAATGGATGAATGAAGCCCCCATCCAACGGCGAGGATAGGAATTGTGCCGGCTGCCGTAGCCTGTCCCACTCCTCTGGGGCAATGATGAATGAATGACAGATGAAATGAAATGATACTGGAGAGTGTTGCTGGAATGAAATGACAGGGAAAACCGGATTTCCCTGGGGAAAACCTGTCCCGCCTCCGCTTGGTCCAGCACAAATCTCACATGGAGTGACCGGGATTTGAACAACGGGACCCAGCGGTGAGAGGCCGGCGCGCTGCCGCCTGAGCCACGGAGGATTTCAAATAATAAAGATAATAATAAATTTATCTTTTCCAGTTCCAATCGAGTCGGGGTGTTAAATGCATATTTTCGTCTTCCTATATCCAACCACCATTGCTGGCCCTCGACAGTGTTGTAGAAAGGGTTCCTTCTCATGCTGTTCTTGATTGAGTACAACACCTTAGTCTGGATCGTCTTCCCGTTCTCCTTCCTTCAGTCTTGGCCGCCATCATCCGCTTCGGAATCCTTCTCTCTTCCATCCTCTTAACATGTCCAGACAGTCTCAGCTTATTTATCTCCATTCTGTCTGAAAGCTTTTCTACACCGATATCCTTTCTAACATACACATTTCGTACCCTGGGCCTTGTTTTCTTTCCTACTACACTTCTTAGAAATTTCATCTCACTGGCCTCGACCTTACTATTCTGTCTCTTCGTCAGTATACTTGTATTTGCTATGTATGTATGTATGTATGTACGTATGTATTGTATGTATGTATCGTACCAGGAACCATTGGTCACCTGTAATATAATTTTATAAAGTCTGATATTTGTAACGGTATGGCCAGAGTTTTGAGTTCTCAACGACACGGCACGGCCAGGCATTCAGCGAGCAGTCCACCTCACCTGTTACACGTTGCCGATGACGTAATAGCACGTGAACAAGGCGTAGCGATCTAGAACTTGACAGAGCATTTTCTAAAATCTAAACCCGTTGAAATTTCAATTTAAAAACCACATCACCTTGTAGCCCATAGTTCAAACGTCAACCCCTGTAAATTTGGTGAAAATCGACCCATGCAATTATAAGATATTCAATGAAATAGAAATATAATTTTCTCGGCTAGTGGATATAAAAGAGATCTGTTTCGACAGGGTCACCGACTTCACTTATCGCCCGTCACACAGATCTCTGTCCAGGACTCTACACTGCTCCCAAGCAACGCCTGTTTTTCCGGCCGGGTGATGCCGCACCTTTAATTCGCACCCAGCCGACCTCAATCAAGCAAAGTGGCCAGACACCAAACTGGAAGTTGGCTTGCACAACATGTACACTCTCCTGGTTCGTGATGTTAACCTTGCTCTCACCGATGAAGACATCCTCGCGGAACTTCGCCCGGCGGGCGTCCATTCTGCTTCCAGACTCTCCACCGGCCCGGTACCATCGCCTGATGTTCTTCTGTATTTCCCTACCTCTTCTTCAGATGTCTACTTCGACCTTTCAGACAACGGGGCGTGTATCCACGGCCGCCTCCATTGAGTCGAAGCTACTCATCAGAACATCATGGCTCAACTACTTCTCACCGCACCCGATACGCCGGTCACCGCCGAATCGCCTGCAGCAACCCCGCCCCCTCCAACATTATCCCATCCCTTCTCCTCTGGCTACATCACTACTGTTCACACCACTACTCCTAGCATCACCACCACTTCTACTCACACCTCAACCAACATTCCCATAACCCCTTCAGTTATGTCATATCCCCTCCCCATCATGACGTCTAATCATCCCATCTCTCCCACCCCTGACCAACTACGTCCCTTGACTACATTACTTCAGCACCTGCCGAGGGAACTGCCAATGTCACGCCTGCAGCTACAGAACATCCACCATCGTCATCGCCGCAGTCTGACCGCTCTACCGTCTACAGCTGCATCGTTCGCGGTGTGGACCCTAACATATCACCTGCAGCCATAGTCCATGAACTTCGCCAAGCAGGATTACCCGTTCGCCGAGCGTTCCGGATTTTCAAAGCAGATGGACCCGCGTATCTCATGAGACTCCAGCTTCCTACACTCAAATATGTTCAACAACTTATCAACCACGCGATGCAGCTCAACGGCCGCCACCACCGAGTTGAACAGTCACGTTCTCCTCCTCAACCTTCGACGAACCCTGCAACACCTCGTCGCCGTCCCCGGCCTGCCCCATCTCCCCACCCACCTATTCCAGATCTCCGACCTTATCCACCCCCACCCAAACCCGGTTATTTTTTACCACCACCATCTACCTTTGTCATCCTTCGCCTTCTCCTCACTTCACTTGTCAAATTTTCCTCCTCTGCCCTTCATTTTATCCCTTAAACCTAGCTTAAACCTTCCCTTCTTTTCAACTCAGTTATAAAGCACTTGTATTTGTAATTCTGTTAATAAAGCACTATATATGACTATACCCCGCTTACACATCTCCTCTCTTAATTAAATCGCCTTTTACCCGTCTCCCTAATTTTATCACATCTTCCCAAACCCGTCCAATCTCTTGGCCAGAGAGAGGGCGTTACCCTTTAGGTGGCCCGCCCCACCCCTTCTGGGTGGGGAATGAAAACATTTGAACAACAACTGGGTCACCAGTAGTTCAAGTTCAGCACTCATAGCCGTAGCCTATGCGGGATGGTGAGAGTGAATTAATACTCGGCGTTCGACTTGTAAATTTAGCGAGTGCTACGACACTTAGAAACTTTTCGATTGAATATGGACTTGTGAATTCAGTGAGTGCTACGACACTTAGAAACATTTCGATTGAATATCACAGTGACTTGTGATGGTTGTAGTTATTGACTTTGTTTCTAACCACAGTTTAAGATGAAAGTAATTAAACAAGTGACAGTATTCGAATAGAAGCTACTTAAAGCTTTTAATACAAACAATCGTGGGTGAATTGAGAACATTTCTTAGAGAATTACGAACTACCTAGCCCTCTGAAATAGACTGTTCCGCAATCGTACTTTAACGTGTACATTTAAAGACTGTGTTAAATTGTGATACATTCGTGGTGAGTGTGAGACATTGAGTTGCATATTCTCTTTTTCACGTTCAAACACTGAATTTTCAAACTGTTATGTTCACGAATGGACTTTATTGTCGTGTGTTAATACTTTTAAATATTACGAGACTTACAATTCGTCTTCATGAGTAGACTTTATCATTGCGTGCAGACACTTGTAAAATTACGTGTGAAATGAGCTCTACGATCAGATTTGATTTCTGCAACAGCATTTGTGAAATACAATTTTGTAAACAAACTCTGTTTCTAGTGACACTACTTTAAATTTGATTTCGTTCCCAAGTAACGACACTCATGTTTATTCAGAATAAACTATGCCTTCAATAAATTGTAATCTCCGAGTGACATGATTTACGGATAATTGAACTGTGCTATAGATACACTGTGATATCCGAGTGATATTACTTACGAGTAATGGAACTGTGCTTTCAATAAACTGTGATATCCGAGTGACATTAATTACGGATGATAGGATTAGGCATGTTACGGATTATGATTTCCAGTCCACTTGTGTGCACTTTATCAAATAATGTCCTATATTAAATAGGTCACTCCCCAAAGTTAAAGATATTCAGTTGAACTCCGTCGTGTTCTACAACTATATTTTGAATACGATAAATCCTGACGAATGCCTATCGTAATCATCTACACCTGTCAACGAGGGAAAGACGACTTGGTTCGACGTCGGACATCGGACCGTGGTTCGACGAGGGAATCAAACGTGGTACCATGGTGGGCACCACGACATCCGACTACAAGGGGACTCAACGTGTAGTTCGCTGAACTACATGTTCTCTAGTCCAGTCCAGTGTTCCAGTAATACAGGTGATATAAGTGCTTTAAAACTTTGTGGTTCCACCAGACTAACTTTCTACTTGTGGAACGGTAAAATCAGTGATTTTGGAATGGGTAGCTCAACGAACACTATAAATTCTAACTGGAAATCTTTCGAGTGTAACGCAGTTGTTTAAAGGACAGGATTGAATTTTACAAGCCAACTTAATTTTCTATTTCACATTTCTTGCAAATTTCAGTGTTAAACATTTAGATAAACTGTAAGCAAAGGTTTGCGTCTCAAGTGCTACAAACTCTAAATAGAATTCACATTACGAGTGATAGAATATTTCATTTAATCAATTTCTGTTCACTAAAAATGAACTTATTATCAAGAAAGACATCAGAAGAATTCGTTAGGCACCTTAAGACATAATTTATGTTTATTTAAGAGAAATTCTAAGGACTTGGAGAAAAGTTCGTCATTTTGACAAGCCTATGTGCGTGATAAACATTTTACTTTCAATCATTTCCACGAAAGCTAGCCATTTTCTTTGTAAGTCTATTATCAAGAGAAATGGTAGTATATCAACCGTTCGTGTTCAATGAAGGGAATAAATGTTATTTAAAAAAATTTACTATCATTTCGCATACCTCTCTCTGTACCGCTCCAGAAGAACCTGACACCCCTTTGACAAACCCTCATGCCTTATTTCTCCTGGTACAGTATGTATGGGCAGTGAAACAAACTCTCGTGTCCTCATCCCGAGGTGGTGCAGCTTTTTTCAGGCACCGCCCCCCCCCCCAATGGAGGTGAGCTGCATGTACCATTTTAACAACATACCAGCCCTCCTTCCATTCTTAAATTTCTGCCAGTATCGGTAATCGAACCCAGGTGTCCGAGGACGGCAGCTAATAACACTAACCGTTACGCTACGTAGGCGGACACATACGGGCAGTAACACAGCTACATCCTCTCTACACTTCCTTCGTACTTACTTCTTCAGATCATGTTTCTCCTTTCACTGTTGTGCGCTTTTAGTGATCAGTGATCTTCATGTCCAATACAGCATCCCGCATCAGTTCACTCTCCAATTACTTGAAGATTTCCACAACTTCAAGGTCCCGTCCCCCAGTTTTTATAGTAACTTTCCCATCTTTTTCTTCTCTTGGCAACAACAATGACTTGCTTTTTCTTCACAAGGTTGAGAATGAACAATAAAACGAGTGACATACTCATAGGTTTCTCTCCAAGGCGTCCATGGTTCGAATTCCGACCAATATATGTGGGGCTCTTTTGTTTGGAGAATCACGTCCCAATATTCCGGATTAAAAGTGAAACTGGAGGTCCCTTGGCTATTACCATGATATCAATAATGTCTTAAAACTGTGAGCTTCTCTGAACGAAGAAATATTAATTTACTGTTGTCGTGAACAAGGTGTTGTAAATATGATAGGCATGCTTCCACATGCAACGTGAAGCAGCTGAACAAAGTCGACAATTCATATAGGACATTCGCAATTATGATGATCATACAGGTTCGTCATTTTACTCGGGCCCGCCTATAGCTTCACCGTAGCCTTGGGCATGTACCACTCGCCCTTCTGTTTCAGTCCCTTCTGCGGGCCGCTTCCCCACTTCCTTGTACTGGGCTGACCTTGCATGCCAAGCTTTTCGCTATTCGTCAGCGGACAAGCGAGCTGTGTGTACTTAGTCTCTCTGGCTTTTAATTTTTTAATTTATGTAATTTTTTTGCTCAACAGCGGTACTCCAGCGCTGTTCAGTTCGGCTTGAGTAACAGCCAACATTTCAAAAGAAGTGTTGCAAGGTGTTGATGACAACTTGTTAAGACGCTAAATGTTTGTATAATGTTACCCAAGTAGCCTTGTTCGTCCATCTGCTTTATGCTGATGCATGAAAGTGTATACGCGTCCGCTCGCTTTAACGACTGCGGTGTCGGCAAACGAGATGTGCGTTCCCGAGGTCACTGTGCAGCTGCAAATGGGCCTGAGTAAAATGTTGACCCTGTATAACTCTTACGTCAGGGAAGTTAACGGACTGTAAAGAAGAATTTCATGATGACGTTTCTAAAATCTTTCTAAGCTCTTCCTCCCATCCTTCACCTTACTAATCTTCACATTTGGCTTAGCATTCAGAGAGCTCAAAATACCGTTACTCTACCAATTAATGTAGACAATATTTTATACAATTATAATTAAGATCCGTTAGAAGCCTCCGTGGCTCAGGCGGCAGCGCACCGAAATCTCACCGCTGGGTTCCGTGGTTCAAATCCCGGTCACCCCATGTGAGATTTGTGCTGGACAGGACCGAGGCGGGATAGGTTTTTCTCTGGGTATTCCGGTTTTCACTGTCATCTTTCATTCCAGCAACACTCTCCAATATAATTTAATCTGCCTGTCGTTAAACATTGCTCCTAGAGGAGTGGCGTCAGGCTTCGGCAGCCGGCACAATTCCTATCCTCGCCACTAGGTAGGGGCTTCAATTATTCCATTCCTCATCCGATCAAATGACTGGAACAGGCTGTGGATTTTCATACTTATGGGATGATACGCTTTATGATCACATGCCTTAATTAACGCCACGGCCGATACCTTCCAACTCCTAGGTTTTTCCTCTCCCATCGTCGCCATAAGACCTACCTGTGTCGGTGCGACGTAAAGTGAAAATGGAAAACCACGGCGGAAAGCCATCTTCAGGGCTACCGGCGGTGGGATTCGAACCCACTATCTCCCGGATGCAAGCTCACAGCCGCGCGGCCAAATCGCCAGGTATCTTTTCAAAATTAGTAAATGGGTTTTAGAATAGAGCTTCCTAGAGTAACAATAAACACACGTCGTTCTTTTCGAAATTAGGATATATATTACTGTTTGTCCAGCCCTTGTCGCGTTTCTCTACGGAGTCGGGTATGAGGTGAGATGAAAGGCGGGTTTTAATGACCAGATGCCCTTCCTGGCGTCAACCTCATCAGAGAAGTTAATGAGTTGAAATGGATGAGAGTGATGTATGATAGTAGGAAGGGAGAGGTTGAAACCCGGTGCTAGCACATACCCCACGCCTGTCGAATAGCACCAAGGGGTCTGCTCAAGGCTTAACACCCCCATTCGACGGACGAATCACCATCAACAGCGTCATACGCTCTCACTCCATATGAGCACTGTGGAGAGGTTTGGAATTTAATCCAGGCTTTTGGCACGCGATCTATGATTAGAAATTGTATACAAGTTCTTTCCCTATCCTGCTGGCCTACATTTCGATGGTGATTTTTTTTTTCGACCAACGGGACACGAACCTTGGTAACCATGGTGTCAGACCGTTTAAACTTCGACGCCTTAACGATCATGGCCACCAGGCGAGCTAGGTTATATGTGACTATATTTAAAATATTATACCTCACTTGATGTATGAAAGATACTTGCAGTCTAAAGCACAATGCACAGTACCGCTCTTCATAAATGAATGAAAACCTACAACCTGTTTTCCAGTCAATGACAGGGTCAGGGATGGAATGAATGAATCATATATAGGCTGTCATTACAATGGAGTCGCCACTCCCAAGGTGATTTTATTAATGAGTGATAAATGCTATGAAATGATAATGGAGAGTGTTGCTGGAATGAAAGATGACCGGGAAAACCGGAGTACCCGGAGAAAAACCTGTCCGGCCTCCGCTTTGTCCAGCACAAATCTCACATGGAGTGACCGGTATTCGTACCACGGTATCCAGCGATGAGAGGCCGACGCGCTGCCGTCTGAGCCACGGAGGCTCCGCTCTTCATAAATATCGGAACATAACGACGCTGTTGTGGTTTGTCTATAATGATGAATATATTCGCTGTCGTATATACGGTAAGGAAAATAAATCGGTGTGTTGTCTGACTATCGCTGATTGGTACACCCTGAAGTCTGGAAAAGGATAAAACGGTATCCTGAGGAAAAGCTATCCATAAATCATACTTTTCTATCCAAAATTCATCCATATTTCCTCAGAACATCATTGACATACTGGGCATTCGCAGTGATGGTGCAGATAATCACTAAAGGCGATTGTGCTGCTCAGTAGCTTGCTAGACGATCAATCACTGCAGTAGTGTCTGTGCGAAGGTAAGCCTGATGACAGCACTCGCAGCGTCATTGTCCAAACAAGGATGATCACCACGTTCGTCCAAGTAAGTTCATAGAAAATCCCAGTTTCTGTCATTTCACCTTTCAGTCGTACACACTGATCTCTATACATCAGTGGTCGTACAGCATTCGATGTACCATTGCACCCTGAAACCCTGGTGGTGTTTTATTGAAGATATTTAGATAGAGAGCGACGAGTAAGGAATAGGTGCGTAAACAAATGGAATCGAACTGTTGCAGAAGCAATTCGATAACGCGTTACTGTTCACTAATGCAGCGTTAATGTAGCAACTGTCCGGCTCTATGGCTAAATGGTTAGCGTGCTGGCCTTTGGTCTCAGGGGTCCCAGATTCGATTCCCGGCAGGGTCGGGAATTTTAACTATCATTAGCTGATTTCGCTGGCACCGGGACTGGGTGCATGTGTCATCTTCGTCATCATTTCATCCTCATCACGATGCGCAGGTCGCCTATGGGAGTCAAATCAAAAGACCGGTACTTGGCGAACCAAACATGTCCTCGGTCACTCCCGGCACTAAAAGCCATACGCCATTTCAATGTAGCTACTGAAGCAATGCATCCCGTCATGTACTAGTCAGTTTCAAATGTCTAGAACGTTCCCATATCTACTAGTGAAACCCATGGGACGCGACATTTCCTTTCGTAAATTCCACATGTATTGGCCGGGAATCAAACACGAACTGCCTTGGTGAGAAGCAAGCAGCGATACCACTGGGATTGTTTCTATTACACTCCGTTTTATCTCATTTTTTCCTGAGGGGTCACGGTTTGTAAGAGATTTGGCAGTTTGACGACGGTGTATATTGTTACAGCAGGTGTTCTAAATGCCCACCATTGGCGGTTAGTACATGCTCGACACCTTCGGAGAAAATTCCCTTGAACTCATCTCAGTACATGTGGTTTTGGCTGATGACCTGAGCAGCTTTCAAGACATGTTCCTACAGTTTTTTCACTTCTCTGGGATACACCTTCGATTTCATGAAACCTCCAAAAGTAGTAATCTAAGGAGTTTAGATCGCAACTTCTTACCGGCCAGCCCATAGGGCCCAAACGCCCAATGCATTGCTGTAGATAGGTGGCATCCAAATCCTCTAGTAGTAGTGGTAGAGTGGCTTCCAGAAGCTGTAGATAAGATTTGTTAGTCTATGAGGTAATACCACAGGTCCTATAATAATGCCTCCGAACATCCCAAATCAAACATTAATGGAAAACTGAACCTGGCAGTGGGAACATCTCATTGCATGGGGATTGTTCTCCGACCACACATCCGTGTTGTGAAAACTGAAAATGCCATTCTGTGAACAAAATATGATACATGAAATCTTCGAGTTGACAATGGACCCATTCACAGGACATGCAGTGTGCATAATCTGTCTCCATTAGGTGGTGAACATGCTGCAGGTGTGATATGGTGTCACTGCGGGTTGGAGTGTTGTCCCTTTATCATACAGCCATAACACTGCCCTGCATGACTGGAAGTGGTGTATGGTGGCCCCACATAATGCCATCCTGAAACAACAGGCAACAGCAGCCTTGCTGCACGTTCTGGGCCTGACCAGAATGCCTCCAAACATGCTGTCGACGATTGTCAGAAACAAGGCTTACATAACACTAGTGCTTGGAAAAGAACTTTAAGCCAATTCTGAAGAGACCATTTAGCATAATGTTGGACCCACTTGTACAAATGCCTCAGAATGTCTAGGTTTGAGAGCTGGGCCTTGCCATGGCCATCGATAGTGGAGTTGTTCCTTACACAACCTGTTTCTCACAGTTCAAGTTGAAACAGCGACCTGTGGCAGCCCAAAGACCATTATTCAGCACAGTGACATTGTGTTCATGGATTCACCGAGCTGAAATTGAATGGTAATGATCACTGGTTTCAGCTGTAGCCCTTGGATGACCTGTGCCAGGAAAGACATCAACAGTTCCTGTCTCCCTGCACTGCTTTAATGTTCAAAGCAAATCACTTTGATTATGGCATACACACTCAGCAACTGCCCCTTTTGACAATGTGATTATGCGTATAAGTTCACATGTATATATTGTTATTTGTGCCATTCTACAGTAGATGCTTACTACACTGCTCAGAACACATCTCTAGTGCTTCAACACTAGTGCTACAACTTTAACAGAAATACTGTCTCCCATTTGTGTGTGGCATTCTGCCTGTTGGTTGGGGGTTATGTACTGCTGTATATTTACAAACATCCGAAGGGCCATCTCTTTAGTCTGCCTACTACAGGCCAAAATAACACACTTGAATGACACAGAGGGGTCATGCAAAACTCTTTTTTGATGTGCGCATATAGGTTACATAATTCCTTGCAGGAGATTATTTTCAACAGAGGATTAAGGATCTTTTCTTTCATGTCTTTTATGTAAGTAAGAAACAACTTTGATAAGTAAACCAATTTTATTCATATAGGTAGTACAGTATTCTATAAACACATTTGCTGATACTGTTATTAAACAATGAATAACAAAGTCACATGAATACTTACCACTAATTGTCTATGGAAAGCATTACTTTCAACATAGCAATTTGAAATAAATGATGAAACAAAGCTCAATTGAAAAGAAGTAGAACAACATACTGTACCTGAAAACACAGACAAATAATATTAAATATACAGTCACAATAATGATACGCTTGAATTACAGTTGCAGACGATTGTCAGAAATGAGGCTTATGCGACAAGTATCAAATTTTATTACTACAGAAATAAATAAAGCGAAGTGTTTATTTACCAGATTGGGCAAAAGGAAGAATATCACTTTACAGTACATTAAGTACTATACAGAAACTCTGATACTGTTCAAATACATACTGCAGTGAAGACCAGAATCACACCAAGTTATCAGACACATGTTCCTAACAGTGTTAAAAATAAAAAAAATGTGCATTGACAACACACAACACGGGGGGGGGGGGGGGGGGGGTTCCTTACTGGTAATGAAACTCAAAACTATATTCCTAATACAGAATGGTATAAGTTCATAGGTACACATTACCTGAAAGAGACTTCATTAACATCTTATTAGGCAAAGAAGGAAAAATGTGGAACAAATTAGGAAAACCTAATAAAACTAAACTATTCCTTTAAACATGTAATAAAACATGCAGGTCACTATAACATCTTTGTCCCCATGATCATTACTTATAGTCAAAAACATGTTAAAGGGTACTAAAATGTGTGCATATCCCACCACCCTGCAGTGTTCCTCGATAATTACTATCAGGGACCGTACAGTAGTAAAAATAACCATGTTAGATAAATCTGCGTGTATTAACTAGCAATGATATCTCGATAATAATGTGCTCCTTCATTTTGGTTGTGCTTGTAAACAGGAGATTTTTAAATTTAAACCTTTTGTGTCAGAAAATGTACCAGACATAATGGATAGTCAATTAAAAATTAATGAAAATGATGTTATAAGAACATATTTGGAACAAACACAGCAATGAATTATTTAGACTCAGAGGTAATTTGCATTTCACACATTAAATAAAAATAAATGGTGTACATGGGAAACGGCCTATCATCTACTACTTCCACTCTCAATTTGTCATAAGTCTGTGTCCAGAACTTGAAGGTCAGTCCTCTCACTACACCATTTGTAAGACCGCAGCAATCAATATCTGTGAAAATAAAACCTCTGATCTCTCCTGTGGTATGATATGTTTAAAAATCTAGTCCAAAATTATACTTAGGTTAGGTCATATTATTCTTCTGCTGAGGCTTAATACATGTTTTAGAATAAATGAAATTTTTCTTACATTTCAGAAAGAACTTTGCAAAATAAAATTCATTCTTTGCCTTAATGCCTACATGAGATGGAAAAGTAGTCTTTCTTTCAACAACAGCAAACTAAATTATTGTACTAAAATGCAAGCAAAAATTAGAATACTAATAAAAATAAATAAACTGTCATTAGTCATAACTCATAATTATAAATGTTGTCCCAGTAACACAAACTAATTCTTTTTTTGCTTACTGTAACAAACATTACTTACCTCCTTATCATACGTCTCATGTTTTAATTACAATTTTCTTTATGTTGCACTAACACAGATAGGTCTTATGGCAACGATGAGACAGGAAAGGGCTAGGAATGAGAAGGAAGCGAATGTGGCCTTAAGGTACAGCCCCAGCATTTGTCTCATGTGAAAATGGGAAACCACAGAAAACCATCATCAGGGCTGGTGACAAGGGGTTCGAACCCACTATCTCCCACATGTAAGCTTACAGCTATGCTCCCCAAAAACATACTGCCACGTGCTCAGTAAGCCTCATTTTAGTGCTCTGTTAACCAACCTGCTACTGTAGAATGCAGGAAGGCAAGAGTGTATTTCCTGAGTTTATGATAAACCTACTTCCTACTCTCTAGCCAAACACAACAAGGCAGTTACGAAATAACAGTGCAGCCCAACTGATTTAATATGGACACTAACTGGCCATGTCCTATATTTGAATGGGAATCAACAGTAATGAGAGACAATGTGGCAAATACTGTCACAAACACCTTTGAAATGTTCAAATTCTCCTACAGTAGCATGAGATACAGGACCTCATTCTAAATGTAGCACCCCTACCGAGTAATGAATAAATAGTCCACATGAATTTCCCATTTTTGTCTCTTAAATAATATAATTCCCAAGGATTACAGCTATCTTCCATACTAGACATGAATATTTAGACAATGTGGGGTTCAAAAATACTTCACCTCTAGAAAATAATGTATGCCTTCTTGGGCAGCTTAAGTGAACAATAATCATGCTTGCCTCCTCACCATTATTATATGATCAATAAATGAAGTAGGTTACAGATATGCCATTTCTGATAACCTCAAAATGAAGCTAACTAAAAAACATGGTGCAACAGCTCTGAAGGGCCTTCGCCTACCAAGCAACCGCTTCTCAGCCGAAAGGCCTACTGATTACGAGGTGAAGCATGGTCAGCATGGCAAATCCTCTTGGGCTCTATTCTTGGTTTTCTTGACTGCTGCTGCTATGTTACCATCAAATAGCTCTTCAATTGTTCTCTTACACACCAAGTGGACCCTGAAGTGGCCCTCAGATTCAGGAAGAAATCTCTGACCTGAGCAGGAATTGAAACCTGAGCCTGAGCTGTCCCTAGACCATGAGACTGGCTAAAATTACGCTACTAGCACCTATAAATATTACTAGTTAAAATAAATTACAGAAATAGAAAATGTTAAAAAAGGGTATGACAGAAACTAGTAAATGAAATGGCCTATGGCTTTTTCAGGGCCGGGAGTGTCCGAGGACATGTTCGGCTCACCAGGTGCAGGTCTTTTGATTTGTCATCAGTAGGCAACCTTCGCGTCGTGATGAGGATGAAATGATGAAGACAATACATACACCCAGGCACCCGTGCAGAATAAATTAACCAATGGTAGTTAAAATTTCTGGCCCTGCCAGGAATTGAACCCTGGACCCCTGTGACCAAAGGCCAGCATGCTAACCATTAAGCCATGGAGCTGGACAGAATCTAGTAATGCCTTATAGATAGAATGCATTGGCTTTGCTCTGTGTGTGGGTGGGTTATTTCCATTGAAAATTCTTAGTTAATATAAAATGTGGCTACTTGTTACAGGAGACTTTAGTTCATGTATAGCTATATGGAGGTTGACAGCTTCATCTGCTTTCTTTGCATCTTTATATTGTCTTTCTGTAATGACCAAAAAGGCACAAAAGATGACCCTGGTGGGAAATTCTATTCAAGTAGTATTTGGTAGCCTTGTACTCAGAGTTATAGATGCTCTACTCCTATAAAACTCTGAAAAGAAAAACTACAGATTCAGACAAATAATATTGTTTCTGAGATGCCAGTGGAGGAAAGACTTGTGTGAGGGATCTATCATTTATGATGATCAGTCTCAATATTATGAATATGCACTATACTGCCCGGCATTTGGAAAGGGACAGTTATACAATAGTACATGGCACCAAGAATCAATATCCATGAGGACAAAAGCATTATAATGAAATTTCAGTACAATGAAGTTGACGTGAGACATATTACGGGGAGAAATCAGACAGTTATTCCCAGAATCCCTCAATCATTTTTTCGAGAAACATTATCTTACAAAAGGATGGCTACGACATTACCGGTAACGTCCTGTCATTGCAGTGATTAGAGCAAGTACTATACTGGGGAAGCGATTGGCACTGAAATTGCCTAAGGGACCATCTTAGCATCTCATTCGGCTGGTATTATTTAGGCAATCCTCGGAAATCATAGACCAGAGTGTGTCCACAACAATTGGAAGAAGACAATGCATTTTGACAGTTTTACTAGAAGATGGAATGAGTTTCGTCAAATGTTCGTACTTTTAAAACATTTACATTATGTCCTGGGTTAGATGTTTGTTTCGCTTATATCTTTTTTTTTACCATTTGCTCTACGTCGCACTGACACAGATAGGTCTTATGGCGATGATGGGATAGGAAAGGCCTAGGATTTGGAAGGAAGTGGCCGTGGCCTTAATAAAGGTACAGCCCCAGCATTTGCCTGTTGTGAAAATAGGAAACCACGGAAAACCATCTTCAGGGCTGCCGGCAGTGGGATTCGAACCCACTATCTCCCGGATGCAAGCTCACAACCACATGCCCTTGACCGCATGGCCAACTCGTCCGGTATTTATTTCGTTAAAACGCCTAGAGGAAAAAGAGGGAGAGAGAGAAAATGTAAACAAAACTTTTTAAATGTTACGCTGTGCTTACCGGCATAAAATAACTGCAGTATTGATAAGGACATTTTGACATAAAAGTCCCCGCCTTATATCAAAACCAAAACAGTAATAGGCAATCCCAAGACCTTCCGTGACTTCAGTTATGTAAAGTGCAACATCCGTTCTGATCTCAAGAACATAATCGTTTGATTCCTGTTTGAAAACCTATTGATTGTATAGGGACGGAAGTGCCGAAAATCTGTTCGGTGATATAATCGAAACACTGAGCTCAATAGCTGCAGTCGCTTAAGTGCGGCCAGTATCCAGTAATCGGGAGATAGTGGGTTCTAGCCCCACTGTTGGCAGCCCTGAAGATGGTTATCCATGGTTTCCCATTTTCACACCTGGCAAATGCTGGGGCTGTACCTTAATTAAGGCCACGGCTGCTTCCTTCCCACTCCTATAAGACCTATCTGTGTCGGTGCGACGTAAAGCAAATAGTAAAAAAAAAAAAAAAGATAAGCGAAACAAACATCTAACCCGGGACATAATGTAAATGTTTTAAAAGTACGAACATTTGACGAAACTCATTCCATCTTCTAGTAAAACTGTCGAAATGCACTGTCTTCTTCCAATTGTTGTGGACACACTCTGGTCTATGATTTCCGAGGATTGCCTAAATAATACCAGCCGAATGAGATGCTAAGATGGTCCCTTAGGCAAGTTCATTGCCAATCGCTTCCCCAGTATAGTACTTGCTCTAATCACTGCAATGACAGGACGTTACCAGTAATGTCGTAGCCATCCTTTTGTAAGATACCGTGTCTCAAAAAAAAAAAAACCCACCAAAACAAAAAACATAAGAACCAAACCCCATGGTGCAACAGCCCCAAAGGGTCATGGCCTACCAAGCGACTGCTGCTCAGCCCGAAGACCTGCAGATTACGAGGTGTCGTGTGGTCAGTACGACGGATCCCCTTGGCTGTTATTCTTGGTTTTCGAGACCAGGGCCACCATCTCACCATCAGATAGCTCCTCAATTGTAATCACGTAGGCTGAGTGGACCTTGAACCAGCCCTCAGATGGAGGTAAAAATCCCTAACCTGGCTGGGAGTGAACCTGGGGCCTCCGGGTAAGAGGCAGGCACGCTACCCCTACACCGCGGGGCTGGCTCTCGAAAAAAGAAAATACACACAAAAAGAACCCGGTTGATTGAGGATTTAGTGTTGATGGGACTGAAATTTCAGGACGGTTGATCCAGGAAATAATCTCTTAGAGGAACAGATAATGCAGGATTTTTAAAACATGATTTAATGAGAATGCTCATGGGACCACGTAATTTGAACAAATAATATGGGGAAACATAGTTCCCGGGAATGGACAATCGAGGTTCCACTTTACTAAATATACTCGAGGATTTGCCTTTATGTGGTCATCGTTATTCGTCCTTTAAAATGTCCTCATTAATATGCAGTCATTTAAACTGGTATGCACAGCGTAACATTTAAAATGTTTGTATCATTTCCCATTTGTACTGATTTGTGCCGCAAGTACATATATGGTTCTTCCACCCACTGTGGACCACCATAACACAATAATTCAAAGACTTTAAAGTGGCAAATTGTTGACCGTGGACAATAACGACAGTGGCGAGATGGAAGAGACTGTACCTCAATTCCATATTCCTTATCAAACAGCACTTGAATCAACAGAAACCTTCATGCCATTATGAAGCACAAATACATTACATTTGACATTTATAGTTTACTCTGGAGAATTAGTGTGGATATTCGACATAAAAATGCCAGAAGTTAAGTTCAGAAGAAAGTTACCGGTACAGACTTCAAGAACATAAAAATACCATGAGAACAAATTGAACAGATTATTCTGATTATCCATTCCTCCCCACCTATTCATCAAGATGGACAAGAGAGACTGTACTACGTCTTGGGAGTCCGGAAAACTTACTTGAAGTAAAATGTTCATCATATATACATATTGGTGTACCTCGACTAACTCACCTTATTCAGTAAAGAGCCAGAAGGACTTGAATACTCATTTCCATGCATAACCGACAGATTCTTTTAAAAAATGAACTTAAAATCAATGCAATTCTGACTTGGCAATTAACTCTTCCACTCCATGAGAATTTGTTTCGGGGATGCTACCTTTTACAGATCTCCAAATTTAAAAATTATACAGCGATAGATTGAGTGCCCATGGAGACAATAACCTTCTAGACATGATCCAAGCCTCCAATTCAATAGACCGAAGAGAAATAAAGGCTGTCTGGGTTAAAGGTATAATAATATAAACTTTAATAACTTGAGAACTAGTTGAGATATTTATTGGCAGTTTGTTTCTACAAATAGGGTAACTCAAAATGTTTCTTTACACACCTAATATACGTTGATATGCGCACCATCAGTGGCGCGACAGACATCTAATCTGTATTCCACTTATCTCCACGTGTTCTGCAGCATTGTAGGCATAAAACTGCGATAGCTGCACGAATGTGATGCTGCAGATCTGGTAGATTACGAACTGGCATCTGGTACACTCGATTCTTGACAAACCCCCAGAGAAAGAAATCAAGTGGCGTAATGTCAGGGTCGGGCTTCTAGAGGGCAAAACAATTAATGGACTACCTCTCCTAATTCAGAGATCTGGGACCTCATGAGTCAAGAAATCCCTCACAATTTTCGCATAATGGCATGGTGCACCATCTTGCTGAAAGATCACGTCACCAGGAATTTGTGGCACAACATACAGCTCCAACATGTCTAGGTAATGTGTTTCATTAACTGTAGACTCCGCGAAGACGAACGGGCCTATAACCCTGTCTTTCAACAATCCACGCCACACACTCACTCTCGGAGAGTCCTGTTCATACTCTATCTCTAGGTGGGGAGGGGGATTCAGTTCCGCTTATGCGGCAATTGTGCTTGTTTACCGTGAAGGCAGTAGGGAATGTAGCCTCGTCCGAGAAACAGACAGAATTGAGGAATGCCTCGTTTCCATCAATTTTTGCCAGAATTGTCTGAGTGCCTTTCGTCGCGGCCTGTTCCGAGGTTTGATTTTCTGATGAAGCTGTAGTTTGTACCTACTTGCTTGTTGGATTGACTTACAAGGGCCCCACTTGAAGAATTCTTGGATTAATTCAACAGTAGCCTCTGGAACTGCATGCTTGGCATGGTGGTTCGACATTGACAACAAGCTCCCAGATTCCCGAAGGTGCCCGTCCCATTTCTTGATTGTTACGTAAGTGGGAAAATTGTCAGTTGGTAGGAGTCCATACTCATGCTGAAATCTACGTGGTACCAGTGTAATAGATTTTAGCTCCGTGAGAGAAAACACACAGAACACCTTCAGCTGTGGAGTCTACATGGCTACTGGTGCATGCGTTTCTCATGAACAACACAGTTATGCGCATGGGCACATGGTACCACCTGCTGCAAGCGAACACAGAAAAAAAAAATTTTAGTTACCCTACTTATACAAACAAATCACCAGTAAATATCTCCATTACTTCTCAATTTATTACATTTTATATTACTATACCTTTAACCCGGACACCTTGTATTGGCTGTATGCTCCATAGCAGTATCTTGGAGAACATAATATGGTTCTTTTTCACTTAAGGGGGTACTAACCACCACTACTGGTTAATACACCTGGAACCATAAAAATGAATATGAATGCAATTTTTGCCATATACAATACATTTATGGAGCAATGAGTACATTACTTTGCAAAGTTATTTTTCTGTACAATTTCCTTCTTTAATACTTTTTTTTCTGAAGGGTTACAAAAATTATTGATAGTGGAAATCTTACTAATTTCTTTTAGTTCAAACTGATGCACCACTATGAAAGAACTCTTGCTGAAATTTCAATGATAAAGGAACTGGTACTTCCAGAGAAAATGCAAGTCTTGTAAGGAAAAATATAAATGTTAGATATAAGAGAAAAAGTAAAACAAGCACCTGTACAGATCAGGCACCACTATTTAAATTGTACACGCATATTGCGGCAGGAACTTCGGTAGCCGACAACATGAAATTTTGAAAATAAAATAACAATAATACAAGCTGATTTAAATAGAGCAATGCCAATAATATTATAATATTTCATGTTATTTCATTTCCAGTTTTTGACCCGCACCCAAAGTGGGACATTAGTTGGAAAAGATTCACCATCCCTGATCTAACCTATCTAAAGCCTTGGATATATAATAGAAATACAGCCCATTTTACCTCCTAAATCTAAAACATCTGCTGTGTCTTGCTGGAATTGTACAAGCTGAGCCTCACTGGTATAACCTTTCCTAAACCTGAACTGCCTTCTATCAAACCAGATCATCATCATATGTATTTACCAGCTGCTGGCCAGGTCCGCTTGGAACATACCCTCTATGTCTCCTTTTGTCTTCCCACCACTTCTCTGTCTTCACTCTTGCCCATTCCTCTCCTCTTCACACACATCTCCACTCCTTTTATCCACCTTTTTCCTGGCCCACCTCTTGGTTATTTTTCTGTTATCTCCATTTTGTGCATCTCCCTGGGTATCCTTTCCTACCTGTAGCCTGTTCTGCATTGACTCCTCTTTTACTATATCTCTAACGTTCTTATTAATCAGGTAGTAATTTTGCAAATGTTTCTAATTTAATCAGAAACAATGCTTTCCGAGATCTTACATGCAACATATGTTAAGCTGACTGACCTCTAATTATGTGTTTTATGTTTATCACTTTTAAATGGTTAAAATTTGTATTTTATCAATGTGTTATTAGAAGATTTTTCGTTATACAGTATATACCGGGATCAGGGCCCTGACCTACCTTGGATTAAGTTACTTCTAGCTGATGATGCTCACTGGGGCTTCTATAGTAATTCTCCATGTATTTGGTATAGTTCATTCATGCAAACAGTTATCAAATAAGTATTTCAGTTATGGCACTGTATCTGATTTGCAAGTTATGAATCTCATTATAAAACTGTATTGGATTTCAGAATAAGAAGTTATTATATTAATAAAAACTACCTTTCCAATACATGACAATCCTTTATATTTAGGATAAAACCATTAATACATATTATAATTGGGACATGTTTCCCTCACGCTTAGTGAGCATCATCAGCTAGAAGTAACTTAATCCAAGGTAGGTCAGGGCCCTGATCCCGGTATATACTGTATAACGAAAAATCTTCTAATAACACATTGATAAAATACAAATTTTAACCATTTAAAAGTAATCAATAAGATGGATGGACGGTCAGACAATGTTACCTAGCAACCGTGCAGGTGGGGGTGATTTGTTTCAATGGACATAAAATAATCTTAATGATTATTTTTAAATAGTTAAAATTTGTATTTTATCAATGTATTATTAGACTTTTTTTTTTGTTATATACCAGGATCAGGGCCCTGACCTACTTTGGCAAACTATCACGTCTTCTGTGATACAACTTTGCCAGTTTCTCTCAAATAGAAGTGGCTGTTTGGGCCAGTCAGATATGCAGTTTCCCAGCAACAGCTGTAGGGGTGGATATGAAGTAAAATCTCTACACAATTACCAATAAAATGATAATCCCTTCTGTAACGATAAAACCTTCTGTTCCTGGCATTTATTCCATTAATTCAATGTGAAATTCCTCTTGATTGAACTATACTTGTATTAACGATAAATCTCCCCATTATGATTGCCTTTTCAAATCTCAGTGGTGTGCATTCCTCCTGGTACTACGATAATCAAGGATAAAAGTAGTTGGGAACACCTGTTACTGCCATATGAAGATTGAACAGTTGTGTAAGCATAGCAAGCAATAGTGTTTATTGCTGTGTACTTACATGAGGGATGGGCTTACTGAGCAACTCTGGGGGAACTCGGCAGCTACAGAATTCCCGGAGATTCAGGTAGCTTGCATACCAGAAGGATCTAAACAGTAATACTGTAGCTATCACACAGCTGTTTAAAACTAAAATAGCTCCTTCGTTATCTTGTTTTGACCCATCATGGCTCATTCCAAGGGCTGTTGTAACAGTAGTAGTGAATCTTGATGCAATTAGGTCTTTGTGTACTTCTCTTTCATTTTGATTTCTTTAACTACAGTAGTTTACAGTAGTGGAGTGCTGCATAGTTGTGAACAACAGTTATGTGTGAGAAATTAAGACTGCGTGTTCAGTATGAAAGTACTCTGCTGGATATAGGTAAGGTATTATCATTTCATATTTTTTTGTGTGTGTTTCCGTTGTCACTAATCTCATATTAGTGGAAATTCAATTACGATGTGTCACGTAGTTACTGTGATAAATTGAATATATATATATATGATACAAATAAAGAAATGGAATCAGAGATAAGGCCTTTTGTGGATAAGTTTGTACTGTATGGAGTAATAAATGTCACAAGATTATGAGCGGCTGTACAAAAAAAAAAAAAGCCAATGATGTGAAATGGACAGCAGACAACAGTATGATAGTAAAAGGGGTTAAAAGTCAGGCTGTAAGTTTCACCAAGAGGGAAAGTCCCTTCATTTTTAATTATGGGGCTGCTGTAAGTACCTAGGTGTTAATATAAAGAAAGATAAACACTGGCATAATCACATTAGAGGGGTTGTAACTAAAGGTTACAGATATCTCGATACGCTTATGAGGGTATTTAGGGGTTGTAGTAAGGATGTAACAGAGAGGGCGTGTAAGTCTCTGGTAAGATCCCAAATTGAGTATGGTTCTAGTGTATGCGACCCTGACCAGGATTACTTGATTATAGAGCTGGAAAAGGATCCAAAGGAAAGCAGCAGGATTTGTTCTGGGCTATTTCAGACACATGAGTAGAGTTACAAAAATGTTATAATCATTGGGCTGGAAAAGATTAGGAAGTAAGGAGAAAAGCTGCTCAACTAAGCGGTATGTAGAGATGGCATGGCATGACATTAGTAGATAAATAACCTTGAATGGAGCCTTTAAAGTTAGGAAAGATCACAATATGAAGATAAAGTTAGAATTTAAAATGACAAATTGGGGAAAATATTCATTTGTAGGAAGAGGAATTAAGGACTGGAATAGTAACCAGGCAAATGTTCTATAAATTTCCAAGTTCTTTGAAATCATTTAAGAAAAGACTAGCTAAACAATCTACAAGGAATCTGCCACCTGGGCAACAGCCCTAATTGCAGATCAATGACGACTCAATGATTGATTGATCCAAACATTGAAATACTGAGATAAAATATTGATGTTATAGAAATCGGAGGAAGATACCAACTTTCAACGACTTTGAAAAACAATGAAGGCAACAAAGGTAGTTGAGATATGTTTAATATTAATTCTGAAGCATCCCAACGATAAGTCTCCTGAAATACAGCACCAAAATCATATATTCTAAATCAAAAATAGCAATTCATATGTAAGTAAGAATAATAACAACGTAAACGTTTCCACCTTTTCAATACTAAAATATATTCACAAAATTATAAATTACACGGTACTAGTTTCGACCCATCTAGGGGTCATCATCAGCCGTATTGGAGCAAAGATCACTTTTGGCGAAATCTTAAGAAAATGTTATTTTAAAGAATAACAAGTGAAATGAGATGTTATTATGGTAATAGTTAATAATACAAGGAATATACATACTAAGAGGTTTTTTTGTTTGTTTGCTAGTGGCTTTACGTCGCACCGACACAGATAGGTCTTATGGCGACGATGGGATAGGAAAGGCCTAGGAGTTGGAAGGAAGCGGCCGTGGCCTTAATTGAGGTACAGCCCCAGCATTTGCCTGGTGTGAAAATGGGAAACCACGGAAAACCATCTTCAGGGCTGCCGATAGTGGGATTCGAACCTACTATCTCCCGGATGCTAAGAGGTTTTTAACAAAGAATAAAGTATAAATGGGGTGTTGTAAAAATTATAATCATGGAAATCAGTAAGTTCTTGTATTGAAATGACATATATAAAATTATATATGGCTTAGGAAGAGGGCTTAAGGTGGGGCTGAAGGGTGCGGGAGAAAGTGTAATTGTCTTGGAAAAGTACCTTTGATTAAATTTAGGATTGAGTTTAGGTTGGCTGCATTATTGTTTCTGAGGAAAGTGATAAATAGATCGAAAAGTATGTTGGGTTTCTCTGAGATTTCATTGAGATTGTGACTGGCATTAAAGTATTGGTCTAGGTGTATGTAGTAATTTTCCATTATGTTGAGTAAAGGGCCCTTGTTTGCTAATACGAGGATGTCCATGTCTTGTTCAATATTGGTGAAATTATGGTTATAATCTTGCATGTGTTGGCCGATGGCTGAAACCCTGTTAGTGTACACTAACGCAATAAAATATCCTAAATTTAATCAAAGGTACTTTTCCAAGACAATTACACTTTCTCCCGCACCCTTCAGCCCCACCTTAAGCCCTCTTCCTAAGCCATATATAATTTTATATATGTCATTTCAATACAAGAACTTACTGATTTCCATAATTATAATTTTTACAACAACCCATTTATACTTTATTCTTTGTTAAAAACCTCTTAGTACGTATATTCCTTGTATTATTAACTATTACCATAATAACATCTCATTTCACTTGTTATTCTTTAAAATAACATTTTCTTAAGATTTCGCCAAAAGTGATCTTTGCTCCAATACAGCTGATGATGACCCCTAGATGGGTCGAAACTAGTACCGTGTAATTTATAATTTTGTGAATATATTTTAGTATTGAAAAGGTGGAAACGTTTACGTTATTATTCTTACTTATATATTATTCTCAGTTCAATACGGACCAAAAACATGAAATTCATAACCATTAATTCATGTGTGTGTGAGCATGCTAATTCAATGAGTGGCTTTATTCAGATTCCATCCCACCCTGGCAGTGACCAATATAATTTCGCCAGACGGTATTGAATCACTGCCAAAATGGTCACATCCTCAGTGCTCCCACCTGTGTAACAATCTTATGTCATGTATACCAGTACAGTAACAGCTGCCTTGCTGTCATTGGTAGTGTGTCCGACTCAGGATCCCAAGCTTTCGGGTTTGATCCCAACTAAGGTTGTCAATTTCTGAAGGGCTGTCAGAAATTTTGGCACACCAAATCGTTGTTGGCATGTTAATATCTCCGGTGGTGCACTTCATGTCATCCAACAAAATTAAATTAACTCACCCACAGGAAATGTAGAATTCCACTTTTGCTGCTAGGGGCAGCACTTACAGGAATGTTGAAATTGGTAGGCATACCCCTACCACCTTGTGCAGTATAGCCTACTTGTTTCCCCATTAAATAACAATGTATATATAAATTGGTGGGTAAAAAAATATGTCAGGGTCAAGCGTTCCATAAAATTAATGAAATAAATCTCATCAAAAATCTGGGAATAATCAAACTTCATCTGAATCTCAGAAGCTAAACAAAACATGCGAAAGATTGGTATATACATTTGAAAAAAATTAACAAACCCTGTCTAAAAACTAGAAACCATCATACTTCTCCAAAAAACAAAATCCCAACATGCAAAGGATTAAATAATAATAATTAATAATAAAGTTTGTCCAACCCTTGTTCCATTTCTTTACGGGGGTGGATAGCCTATTAGGCGAGATTAATCTGTTGTGGTGGTTTTTTTTATGGCAGGATGCCCTTCCTGACATCAACCTCATCAGAGGCGTTAATGAAATGAAATGAAATGAATGACGTGATATATGACAGTAGGAAGGGAGAGGTGACACTCGGTGCTGGCACATAGCCTACTCCTCTCGAACAGCACTAAGGGGTCCGCTCAAGGCTTAAAGTCTACATCCGATGGACAATTCACCATCAATGGCGTCACATACCCTTACTCCATACGAGTACTGCGGAGAGGTTTGGAATTTAATCCAGGCTTTTGGTACGCAATCTAGTGATTGGAAATTGTATACCACCACTTCCCCTGCCCTGCCGACCAACATTCTGATGTTGAAATTTTCTTCCACCCACAGGACTTGAACCGGCTAACCACAGTGTCAGACCGTTTAGACTTCAATGCCCTGATGATCATGGCCACCAGGCGGGCGAATAAATAATAAGATTTTCCATCCCACCCGGTAAATCTAATAACATGAGGCCGACGCATCTGAGCACCTGCAAATACCACCAGACTGAGCCAGGAATGAACCTGACAACTTGGGCTCAGAAAGCCAGGGTAGTTCTTCAGTAACGGTACAAGACTTGCACCAGGAGAGTATGCTAAGGCAGGCAAGGAGGATGATGGTCTGTTCTTAACAGTTTACTAAGGTCACGTGACAATGCTACCAACTGTCAACAGGTTTTGAAGTGAAGCTATTGGTTTCCTTACAGCCTATGAGGTTACACTAAGAGAGAGAGAGAGTGTAAGTGTAGATTAATTTACCATCACTGGTTTTGAGTTTTTAATGCGCCATAGTCGGTAATGACATCTATCAAGGTAAGTATCTGTACTGAATTGAGTGTGATAGGATATTGAATAATTTCAGCCAATAGCTGTGTTCTTTCATCTGGCTACTTTGGAAAGTATCTTCAGTTTCATGGTGGTTTACTATGCAAGTAAAGATAATATTTAGGGTGGATTGGTGTGTCCCCAGCATTGGTACTGAACATTCTAATCTCCTGCGTGTAATACGAGGTAAGATTTACAAGATTCAGCTTTTTCATTTTTGTATTTTATCTGTTGTACTGTTACTGAATTTTATACCAAAGCTAACAATGGAACCAGAACTACTCAGCTCTTCTTGCATAAGATGAAGACAAATGAAACATAAGACTCAACACAATCCAGCATTTTGACATACTTGGTCTAAAGTCAAACACCCACATTTATTCACTATAACAATGAATCTGCGGTAGAAATTCAGTACTGTCCCCCACGTTGTAATACATAACTTGGGATATGGAATCATATAAATCTTACCTCGTATGACATATGGGAGATAGAAGTATTCATTCCCACTGTTGAGGACCCACCAATGTGCCCCACGTAACTTTACTGTTATAGTAAAATATCATAAAACTACAGACATTTTCCAAAGTAGGTGGATGAAGGAATGATATAGTAAATTCAGAGAAAACCCACAAAATTTAAGAAGACGAATCTTATAAATCCTCCCTCAAATTACATGTAGGGAGGAGGGAGAAGCATTCAGGACCACTGCTGGGGACATGCCAAACCCACACTAAATAGTATCTGTTCTCTAACAGTCAAACATGATGAAAGAGGAAATTTTCCTCAGTAGCAGGGTGAATTCACTGAAATTATTCAATGTGGCATCACTTTCATATTTCAGTGCATATACTTACCTAGATAGATGTCATTACCAACTACTACACAATAAAAACTCCTAAACCAATGGTGATAAAATTCACACACACCTACACAAATTTAAGGCAAAATTTTACTATCCGGCCCTCAAGGTACCACTTGAAGCACATGCATCTAGCTGCAGCATGACTCTTTTGTTTATTTCCTTTGGATACGATCTGCACAAGGCTGCCAACTTAGAAACTAGCAACAAGATTCTTATGTTTGGCTAGTGGCAAAAACCATTGGTTAGGATTGGTTAGGTCTGGCTAGTCATTGGGCTGAGGTTAAGCAACACTTTCCCCTAGGGTAACAGCAGTGCATTCTACTTTCGTTCGATAGTGGAACAAACATAAATTAATGAACTACACTATCCAATGCATTAAGGTATGTTTCACAGGAAAATACTGTTATTGTGAATTAGCTTTTATTTACAGGCGTGCACACCTCCTGATATACGATGTTTCTTCTGCAAGGGTAGGTAGAACATCTGTGTTGATTTCTTGGAATGGTGTCATTTCCCATTATATGTCTCAGCCAATGGCAGTGTACTAGCTGCTGAACTTATGGACAATGGTGCATATATCATTATACTTATAAAAGTAAATGTACTTCTGTGGGTGGGTTAGAGAGCCTCTGGGAAACGTAATTACCACATCACTCCTCTACAAGTATTTCCAGGTAAGATTTACATCATTTAACCTTAATTCTAATGTTATTAAGATTGAGAGCCGGATAGTACAATTTTAACCGAGCAAGAGGCTGCATAGTTTGGGACACACAGCTATCAGCTTGCATTTGGTTCCAACCCCACTGTCTGGAACCTGGTTTCCCATTTTCACACCAGGCAAAAGCTGGGGTTGTACCTTAATTAATGCCAGGGTCCCTTCTACCGTTATTGGCTGATATGAATTTGGTAACTAACAGAGTCACTCCCAGAATTCAACACAGATGTAACGGTATTTCATGATCAGCTGTGAAACAATAAAAAGTTGTAAACAATACTTATGAATGACTAAGTTACTTCTTGTTCTTGTTGCTGCTGCTGTTGTGACAACTGATATGTTACAAGTAGTACCTTTGTGGAGCTATTTGCTGAGACTACTTTTTTTGGTCACCCAGGACGTTCACAGACGAATGAAGAAACTCTGCCTCAGTAATGGTTGGTAGCACTGTCTGACCAAGTGGGTAAGGCGATAACAACAAGAGAGCATCGTCCTCCATCACACACTGATGGGACAATACAGAAGTTCTGCTTAATCTGCTCTAGTTTCTTTTAACACTTTGGCATCAAAGATCCCCCTGAATGTTACAACACTAGGAAGTTTGGTGCTACTCATATAAATATTTAAGAATAATACCTGTGCAGAGTCCCAGGATGGTACGGAGAGGAGATGTGTGTCGTTCACATGTTGAAGATCAACAGTCACACTACCTTAAATACTAAATCCACTTCAATGGCCAATCACGGCTAACACACAAAGGGGGAGTGTCCCAACATAGGTATTTTCAAGTTACATCTAGTGGTATGATGTTTGTGCAGTGCCACAGACAGCTTTGACTTAAGTGATAGCATTAATAATATGCCATGATATACTGTATAACAGGTAATGCATCTCATTCAGGATTGACAGATATCCTGATTTAGACAGGATTCTCCCAATTTATCTGCTGAGAACCTGCATCCTGATTAAAACCAGCCAAGATTGGTAAATATCCTTATTATTCCCAAGTAGATAGTTTCACATAATTTAGTTTCTACTAATAGTCTAGATCTAGAAGAATGTGTGTATGTGTACATACCCCTTTGTCCAGTGTCCTAATATGGGGTTGGGAATGAGGCGAGATTAAATTACATGACATAATGGCCAGATGATCTTCCCAATGCAAACTTCATTAATAGTTTACGCCGTGCCACCCAATACTCACTACATTCAGCTACGCGCGGAATGACTCGTTTGTTTACTTCTCGCGCAGGGGTCAGACGGTCAACAATACTGCCAACCTGTTTACTGAGGAACTAAGATTATTCTGTAGTTGAATTAACAAAACCATTCCAGCTAGTGACAAAACCATTGGACTGTGAAGCGGCTTTCACATTTCTACCATTCTGCAGGGCAATAGCAGCATATTCTATGTTGGACAGTGGCTAAAAAGCCGAATTAATTCATAATTCGGGTCAGTGACAAAGCGATTGGTCTGGATTGGTTAGGTCCACTTACAATCGTCACCACCGATTTCGCTCATATTTATAGAACATGCAGGGCTTGGCTAGAAATGAAAGTACCCAAAGTGGGAACTCCAGATGGCCAAGCGTATAGAAAATAAAAATGTTGACGCGGCTCTCGCACCGCATAAGCCATTTACATTAGTGCGCACGCCGAGCAGTTCTTGGCGTAGCGGTAAAAGCTTGGACTAGTAATTCGATGGCGGTGGGTTCGACTCCCTGTGTCGAGAACATTTTTCTCAATGTTTATATTATTCATTTATTTTAATTTATTTAATTTATTTAAATATATGCAAAAGGCATATAGGACGTCATTTTTTTAATGAGCGCATAATTGTAGAAAATTTGGAGTTGCGAACTTTGCCGACGTGCTCACACAGAAATTCTTCTTTTTCTTCTTTATTGGCTATCTCTCCTCCTTGGGGAATGTGCCATAAACGTGAATAGTCGTTTCGCTGTAAGATTCGTTTTCACCTGACAAGTGAAGGTTTCTCCCGGCGGCTGCACACAGACAATTGATTCTTGACGCAGGAAGGAAAAAGTCTGACAATGAAATCTCAATTTTTTACCTTTTCTATGCCTTTTGTGTATAAATAAATAAAATGAATTATTCACCTCGTTGCTTAATTGGAACATGAATAATATCAAAGTTGACAGAAAAAAAAAAAAAACAGTCTCCACACAGGGAGTTGCACCCACCGCAATCGTATTACCATTCTGAGCTCTTACCGCTACTCCAACAACTGCTCGGCATGCACACTAACGTAAGTGGCTTATATGGTGCGAGAACCATGTCAACATTTATATTTTTATTTTCTATACGATTGGCCATCTGGAGTTCCAACTTCAGGTACTTTCATTTCTAGCGAAGCCCTGCATGTTCTAAAAATTTGAGCGAAATCGGTGGTGATGAGTAGGGAATGCCCCCTTGTAAGTGACAAAACCAATGGACTGTGACCGAGGGAGTTCGGGGGCATAAGCCCCAGGTTATGGGTGTGAAAGCAGCTTTTAGTTCCCCAACGATAACAGCGCATTCTATTTCACCTCGGGCAGGGATGGCAAACCTTTACGGACTAGCGTGTCAATTAAGGTCTTTGTCATTACTTTTTTACTGTCTAGTGTGCCATCAGTTATTTTCCTGTAAAATCATCATGAACCTCCCCCCTCCCATTTCACTTCATTTAGGTGTTAGACTGCATTATATATGAATCCATTCGATTGAATGTTTCATGATTTTAATTTGCAACATCACTGAAAATTACATTTTTAAAACAGTCAAGTTTAAGAATAAAGTATAATTTTTTTTACCTGATAAAAAGTGTAATAAATATAATAATAAAAATAACTTATTGTTTTTGTCCCACTAACTACTTTTTGACAGTTTTCGGAGACGCCCTGGTGCCGGAATTTTGACCCACAGGAGTTCTTTTACGTGCCGATAAATCTACCAACGCGAGGCTGACGTATTTGAGCACCTTCAAATACCACTGGCCTGAGCGAGGATCGAACCTGCCATGTTGGGGTCAGAAGGCCAGAACCTCAACCGTCTGAGCCACTCAGCCCGTCTGTAATAAATATGGCCATAGAATTGTAACATACTTTTTTTATTAAAGTGTTGAAATATGCTATGTTGCTAGATTTTCGACCTGCTTATTACATGTTCAAAACCTTAAAATATATGAGTATGTTGTCTGACGTGCCACAGAAGTCGTCTTCGCGTGTCATCTAATGGCATGCATCATAGGTTTGCCATCCCTGACCTAGGGCAATAGCAGAGCATTCTATGTCGGCGAGTGCTGTGTATTGGATTTGACACGTTCCCGCAAATATCTGCTGTTCTGTTTTCCACACTGTTTCCTTTATATGTTCTATTTATTTGTGCTTTTATTCTGCATTGTTGGATGCGCTTGAGAACGGTTGGCTGTTGAGAGAGCTCTTGCATTATTGTAGTGATAAAGTAGTGAAAACCTATTGAAATAGCTAAATTTTGTGTATATCTGATTCATTTAGTGCTGTTTATATAGTGGTGTTTAGTGCTTGTTGGTAGAAATTGGGAGTAGTGACATTTATTTAAATTTTGTAACAAGTAATTCAGTTGGTCTTCAGTAAATTACGTTTTCTAGGTTAAGTAGGCTAGCTAGGTGTACCTTGTTTCGATTTTAGGTTTAGGAAATACTTTAGGTAATAATATTAACTTTAAAAATATTTGTAAATATCTGTAGGTTCGTTGGTTATACTTACAAAGGTAGGTTATCATAAGGAATAGTACCGTAACTTCTGCAGCAACTTCTCCGGTATTTCGTATAGATATCCGTTCAAACTATCGCGAAGGTAATAATTTACTACATTAAAAAAAAACCACGATACGCCTGTAAACCTCCATTTAAAAAGAAGTTAAAGAGATTACACGGTGTAGTTAACAGTCGTTGTATTGTTATTGATTATTGTCGGTCCTCATATTCAAATATTGCATTGTTGGCTAAGTTGTGAACAAAGGGTGTAGTGTAGTCAAGTAAATATCAATAAAAATCAGCTGATCTTGTATTCCATTCATTGGTACTTCTAAGTAGGTAGTTAAAGTATCCGTAATTTATATTTCGCTCCCTCGATCTTTCAGTATTTATGAGCGGTTAGCTAATAATAATAAAGTTCATATATCCCAGTAATTGCAGTTCAAGTCCCTGGAATAGTAGTAGTTAGTAGTTTTGATAGAAATATTTGAGAAATTACTGTAGACAACCTCGTATTTTTCAGTAGGCCTAATTAAGGACACTTTTATTCTCCGTCCCCGTCCCGTGGAGTAGGGAAAATAATAGTAATCCACCAGCTGTAATAATCACATAACCACATTTCAGTAGAATTGTAGTGAAGATAAGGTATAATATATTAGATAGTATCTTGCCAGTTATATTCGTGTTTTTCTTCGTGTACGGCAATCTTTTCGATACTTAAGCATTTAACCAAACGCAGTGTAGTGTAGTGTAGATACATTGTAGTATAGATACAGTACATTTAGATAGTGCCGTATCTTGCCTGCTATATTCGTGTGTTATTTTTCGTGTGTATCTATTAGACCGTAATACTAATAATAATTTGTCTAAGCATTTAGCTTCGTTGGTAATCTTTGAGTACAGTAGTTCTTGCAAATTTCATTTCTGTTGTGCTTAGTTTAGTGACATACGGTACGGTTCCGTAATTAGGATACGTCTGAAAGTAGTTTAACATTACTGTAGTGTACTGTACAGTAGTATACGAGTAATATCCTATTAGAATTTAGTGTGATTATTTTATTATTGTAAAATATTTGTGTAGTACTGGTGTAGTAGAGGTATCCGTAGAAACTCGTACTAAAATACTGTTGTTGTAATTAGAATAGGCTTAACTGCAGTTTGGAATTGTGTAGTTCTTGTGTAGGCTATTACTTTCGATATTCAGTAATTAACAGCAGTTTTTATCCTGTCAGGGGTTGTAGGATAAAAAAATAGAGCACGACTAAGTAGTATTGTAGTGTAGTCGTATATTAATTACCTTATTGTTGTGTACTATCCCAGACAATATATCCCTCCATTCATTTATTTTTTGCAAATAAGTTATTTTATTTTTAATTTCATTTTTCCCCCCCGTAAAGAATGGCTAAGGAGCGCGAGTGTAGTTTCTGTAGGTGTGGCGAGGCATTGAGGGGTATGAGGGAGGAGTTGGAAAGTTTGAGGGAGATAATTAGGATTCTCACAGAAGACAGGAAGGAAGATAGGACTCCCTCAAACAACGTACAGGTTACAGTAGGTGTACAAGAGGGAGGGGAAGGAAAGGGAGGAGTTGTAGAAGACAGGTGGTCTAATGTTCTAAGGGGAAGGAGATTGCAGGCTAAGAGCTCTATTCAGGATCAGAATTCAGGACAGGTGTCTGTGCAAAATCGGTACGAGTCACTCCAGGTAGAACAACAGAGGGAAGATGAGGGACAGGGAACTGTTGCTGAGATGTGTGGGAGTAGGAGGAAGGGAAAAGGTAGGAAAGGAAAATGTAGAGTAGGTGATAGGAAAAGACAGGTGGAACAGGGTCATGGGGAGGAGAAAAGGGAGGAGGAAGTAGCTTCTGCAGTTATCAGGAAAGATAGGGCTGACCAGGAGGGGAGGGGATCAAACAAGGTGGGTAGGGTTGAGGCTCTGGTCATGGGAGATTCCATCGTTAGACACGTGGGGAAAGTGTGTGGAGGAAAGGGTACCAGGGTAGAGTGTTATCCAGGAATTAGGTTGAGGCAGATGTTGAGGAAAGTAGAAGAGAGAGAGGAGGGGAAGGAGAAGGTGGTAGTGTTTCACGTTGGTACCAACAACGTAAGGCAAGCTGATATAAGTACCAACATAGTTGGAGATGTGTGGGATCTGGTAAATGCAGCACGGGTGAAGTTTAAGAAAGCGGAGATTGTTATTAGTGGAATACTGTGTAGAAGGGATACTGACTGGAGGGTGATTGGGGATTTAAATGAGACTATGGAGTGGGTATGTGGGAAACTGGGAGTGAAATTTCTAGATCCAAATGGATGGGTAGGAGATAGGGATCTGCGCTCAGATGGCCTTCATTTAAACCGCAGTGGTACGTATAAGTTAGGAAATTTGTTTGGAAGGGTAATAGGGAGGTACATTCAGGGAAACGGGATGGCCTAGGGAGCGGTGATAAGGGAACAGGGAACTGGAAATCAAGTAGGGATGACATAAAATTGTTAGTGTTGAACTGTAGAAGTATTGTAAGGAAAGGAATAGAATTAAGTAATTTAATAGATATATATTCACCAGATATTGTAATAGGAGTTGAATCATGGCTGAGAAATGATATAATGGATGCAGAAATTTTCTCACGGCACTGGAGTGTGTATCGTAGAGATAGGATAGGAAGGGTGGGAGGCGGAGTGTTCATTCTGGTGAAAGAAGAATTTGTAAGCTACGAAAAAGTTAAAGATGAGACACATGAAATTCTAGGTGTAAGGCTCATTTCTAAAGATAATAGGCAACTTGATATATTTGGAGTGTACAGATCGGGAAAGGGTAGCACTGACGCGGATTCAGAATTATTTGATAGGATAGTCAGCTATGTGGGAAACGACATGGAAAGAAATGTGATTGTAGCGGGAGATCTGAATTTGCCAGATGTCAATTGGGAAGGAAATGCGAACGACAGAAAGCATGACCAACAAATGGCAAATAAGTTAATATGGGAAGGACAGCTGATTCAGAGTGATGGAACCAACCAGAGGGAAAAATATCCTGGATGTCGTGCTGATAAAACCAGATGAGCTCTATAGGGAAACTGAAGTAATAGATGGTATTAGTGATCATGAAGCTGTTTTTGTGGTAGTTAAAAATAAATGTGATAGAAAGGAAGGTCTTAAAAGTAGGACTGTTAGGCAGTACCACATGGCTGATAAAGCAGGCATGAGGCAGTTTCTAAAAAGTAGCTATGATCGGTGGAAAACGGTAAATATAAATGTAAACAGACTCTGGGATGGGTTTAAAGAAATTGTTGAGGAATGCGAAAACAGGTTTGTACCATTAAGGGTGGTAAGGAATCGTAAAGACCCACCTTATTATAATAGAGAAATAAAGAGACTAAGAAGGAGGTGCAGACTGGAAAGAAATAGAGTTAGAAATGGCTGTGGAAGTAAGGAGAAATTGAAGGAACTTACTAGAAAATTGAATCTAGCAAAGAAGGCAGCTAAGGATAATATGATGGCAAGCATAATTGGCAGTCATACAAATTTTAGTGAAAAATGGAAGGGTATGTATAGGTATTTTAAGGCAGAAACAGGTTCCAAGAAGGACATTCCAGGAATAATTAATGAACAAGGGGAGTGTGTATGTGAGGATCTTCAAAAGGCAGAAGTATTCAGTCAGCAGTATGTAAAGATTGTTGGTTACAAGGATAATGTCGAGATAGAGGAGGAGACTAAGGCCAAAGAAGTAATAAAATTTACATATGATAACAATGACATTTACAATAAGATACAAAAGTTAAAAACTAGAAAAGCGACTGGAATTGATCAGATTTCTGGGGATATACTAAAGACAATGGGTTGGGATATAGTACCATATCTGAAGTACTTATTTGATTATTGTTTGGTCAGAGGAGCTATACCAGATGAATGGAGAGTTGCTATAGTTGCCCCTGTGTATAAAGGAAAGGGTGATAGACATAAAGCTGAAAATTACAGGCCAGTAAGTTTGACATGCATTGTATGTAAGCTTTGGGAAGGCATTCTTTCTGATTATATTAGACATGTTTGTGAAATTAATAACTGGTTCGATAGAAGGCAATTCGGTTTTAGGAAAGGTTATTCCACTGAAGCTCAACTTGTAGGATTCCAGCAAGATATAGCAGATATCTTGGATTCAGGAGGTCAAATGGACTGTATCGCGATTGACCTGTCTAAAGCATTTGATAGGGTGGATCATGGGAGACTACTGGCAAAAATGAGTGCAATTGGACTAGACAAAAGAGTGACTGAATGGGTTGCTATATTTCTAGAAAATAGATCTCAGAGAATTAGAGTAGGTGAAGCTTTATCTGACCCTGTAATAATTAAGAGGGGAATTCCTCAAGGCAGTATTATCGGACCTTTATGTTTTCTTATATATATAAATGATATGAGTAAAGGAGTGGAATCGGAGGTAAGGCTTTTTGCGGATGATGTTATTCTCTATAGAGTGATAAATAAGTTACAAGATTGTGAGCAACTGCAATGTGACCTCGAAAATGTTGTGAGATGGACAGCAGGCAATGGTATGTTGATAAACGGGGTTAAAAGTCAGGTTGTGAGTTTTACAAGTAGGAAAAGTCCTCTCAGTTTTAATTACTGCATTGATGGGGTGAAAGTTCCTTTTGGGGATCATTGTAAGTATCTAGGTGTTAATATAAGGAAAGATCTTCATCGGGGTAATCACATAAATGGGATTGTAAATAAAGGGTACAGATCTCTGCACATGGTTATGAGGGTGTTTAGGGGTTGTAGTAAGGATGTAAAGGAGAGGGCATATAAGTCTCTGGTAAGACCCCAACTAGAGTATGGTTCCAGTGTATGGGACCCTCACCAGGATTACCTGATTCAAGAACTGGAAAAAATCCAAAGAAAAGCAGCTCGATTTGTTCTGGGCGATTTCCGACAAAAGAGTAGCGTTACAAAAATGTTGCAATGTTTGGGTTGGGAAGAATTGAGAGAAAGAAGAAGAGCTGCTCGACTAAGTGGTATGTTTCGGGCTGTCAGCGGAGAGATGGCGTGGAATGACATTAGTAGACGAATAAGTTTGAATGGCGTTTATAAAAGTAGGAAAGATCACAATATGAAGATAAAGTTGGAATTCAAGAGGACAAACTGGGGCAAATATTCATTTATAGGAAGGGGAGTTAGGGATTGGAATAACTTACCAAGAGAGATGTTCAATAAATTTCCAATTTCTTTGAAATCATTTAGGAAAAGGCTAGGAAAACAACAAATAGGGAATCTGCCACCTGGGCGACTGCCCTAAATGCAGATCAGTATTGATTGATTGATTGCCTGGGTTGGTAACTCAATCTAATTATCATCACTGATGAGAATCCCTTTTCACTTTAGCCAATAGGAATGTAAGTAACTACTGGTACTTAGCAATGGACAATGGCAGGTGCTGCTCTTTATTAGGTTACAAAAGTAAACGTACTTCTGGGGGCAGGCTGGTATGTTCTTAGACATCGCTACGTACACATCTCTCCTCTGTAAGGAATTTCAAGCAAGATTTGCATTATTTATACTTCCTTATAATGTTACAAACCTAGGGTGGCAACTTTTGCTCAAGCTTCAGTTGAGGATTTAATGAAGATGAAATGAATGATGGAGAATGGGTAAGGAGGTGGAAGGAATCAGCTGTGGCCTATGGCTATGAATAAGAACTGTTCTGTCATTTCCTTGGAAGTAAAAATGGAAAACCACAGCAAAATATTCCCAGGACAGCCAACGATGGGGTTCGAATCCACTCGTCTCTCAAAGGCAGCATTTTTTTTTTTTTTTGACTCCATAGCCACTCCACTCGGTGATAGTCTACAAAAATGTGAGGTTTTAATTGGAAGTAATGTTTTGAAGCCAACATAACTGACGATATAAAAGTGGTCGGATATCAGTTCCGTGTCAATCAATGCAAGAACTTAGTAAAGGAACTCTGATGAGTTGAGAGAAACCGTTTGTCAATGGCAACACTAGAAAGTGAACTGATGCTGAAAACAAACTATTAATTTACATGCCTGTATTTTTGTCATTTTCTCGACACAAAATAAATTGCTGAGGAGTTCAACAGCAAGCAGAAATATCAGTAAAGATAGGATGTAGTTTCTTATTTACTTTTAAAAGTGTTTATACGTTGTGACTGCATTATGTGCAGGTCTATTATTTGAAATTTTCAGAAAGCAACTACACATCATAAAACAGTAATTTGAGGAACATACATTACTATTATCTAGGTTTTGAAAAGACAGTTTTGTTCTGAAATAAGTCCTGATCTTGTTAAAACTGTCACAGTGCATTTGTACAAAGTGACAGATGATTGGTCTGCTTTCAGCGGTTAGGCTTTGTGCATGTGTGTTTTGTTTGTTTTAATTCACTACCATTGGTCCACAATGGTTAAATTCTGGTGGTTGGTTCATTACTGGTCTAATTACAGAAGATAAGCCAAGTAAAACAAGGCAGTTAGACTTCAGTCACCGAGCGAGTTGGCTATGTGGTTAGGGGCGCACAGCTGTGAGCTTGCATTTGGAAGATGATAGGTTCCAACCCCACTGTCGGCAGCCCTGAAATAGTTTCCTTCCCACTCCTAGCCATTTCCTATCCCATCAGCACCATAAGACCTATCTGTGTCGGTGTGACGTAAAAAAAACCTACTTCAATCATGTGGACGAGTATAGGCCTACACATTAAACAATCATTATTTCTTATGCTAAGCGGCAATGAAGCACTAGCTGGCCTCAGCAACATGTAGCTCAATGGCATCCACCCACGTGTAGTTTTACCTTATCAAACTTACATTCTTAGTAACATCAGCTTCATCTCCAGAGTTAGACACTTTCATATGCCATGCATATAATCTGGAAAAAGAAAATTTATACACATTTAGTACTACAGTATACATGCAATGTATTATTACAAGAATAAAAACAGGCATCACTTTTGAATATGCTCATTCCATTGTAAACAGGAAATTCAGTAAAACATATTTTCATAAAACAACATTTTCAGAACTTGTCTAATTAGGAGCTAAGGGCATTATCCTATAAATTACATGTAGTATGAGAACAAACAGGAACAGGTAAGCACAGGACAGGAATGTGTATACCGGTAGTTAAGGAACAGTCAACGTTCCTATAAATCAAAGGTAACAACGTAAGTCAACCTCTGTAGTAACTTCTGTGATATTTAAAATACATTGTTAAGGTTCTCCAATATTTAGAAAAGCCAGCTGAATCATTTCCACTTGCAAATGTACGTTAATTTTATCATTTCAAAAAAGCAACAAACCACATTGGCAAACTACCGTTTTACACATTAAAAATATGCCTATTATATTATAGGCTACTTGTAATTTTAAAACTTCAAAAATTAAGTAGCCAACTAATTATTTTGAAAATGGGTGGGGAAAAAAAAAACATTTAAAGCCGCACACTTAAAGTATCAAAGTTTCGCTCACCAGTAATAATACATGTAGACCGGCACGCGAAATTCTCGATCCCACATTCGATGTACACAAACCAGTATCTGCTGTCTGAAATCACACATCACAAAGATAAGTCAAACAAAATCAATACGCTTGGATACACTAATATAACACTAGACTGAATAAATACTGTACATACTAACCAACTGCCTCGAGGTAAAAACAGCATGAAAACAAACTGAGAGCTCCATGTTGTTGGCTACAGCTGTTACGGATCAGCTGTTCGTACGTCACATTCTCACACGAAATTGAAGATTTCCGAATTACCTCAAGAAAGAAACACGACATGGACCAGCTATTCTCAGTGAATAGAAATGGAGTAATATTCCAAATGAAAATGAAAATATTTAACTTCGTGTACACAAGAATGTTGTTGGAGCATATTGCTTCTTCGATGCGAGAAAGGTTACCGTACCTGGTAGATCACACGTCACGTCTGGTTGCATCTTCGCTCACTTCCGGCAGAGCACCGCCGTCTCGATTAAGAGGATCGAGACGGCGGTGCGGCAGAGAAGAGTAGTTCTAGCTTTGGGCCATAGATGATGCAAGCTGCATGATACAGAGCATTGTAATATGATGATGATGCTTGTGGTTTAAAGGGGCCTAACATCCAGGTCACCAGTCCTGGGATTGTAATATAAATTGGTCATCAACAGTAGCATTGCTTCTCCTATATTTTATATTTTTAAAGAGTAGGCCTACCGGTACGGTACTATTTATTTATCGACATTTAAAACTAGACTGAGCATTTGTGTGAGTTTCATCTTGTTTTTACATTGGATAGTGAAATTTCTAATCTTTTTTTCTATACTTATTTAGTACCACCCTATCTCTTATAAGAATTAAACTCCACTGTTCACAGGAAATTCAATTACCGGTAGACGGATTTTCATAAAACAACATTTTCAGAAGTTGTCCAATGAAAATCCACAACCTGCTTCTGGTCATTCGACCGGCTCAGGAATGGAATAAATATAGCCCCCATCGGAGGATACGAATTCGGCCGGCTGCCGAAACCTTTCGGACTCCTCTGGGTCAATGATTAATGACTGACAGATGAAATGAAACGTTGCTGGAATGAAAGATGACAGGAAAGACCGGAGTACCTATCCAGAGAAAAACCTGTCCCGCCTCCGCTTTGTAGGCTTTCATTTCATTAGCAGAAATGGTGTGATCGGGATTTGAACCACGAAACCCAGTGGTGAGAAGCCTGCGCGTTGCCGCTTGAGCCATAGAACTCTATAAAATGTGTCTAATCAGGAGCTAAAATCATTATGCATTATCTCATAGCATTATAGCATTATCTCAATTTAGTACGGACCCATCACTTGCCTAGTATGAAAATGGGAATTTATGAAAAGAGTATCTTCAGGGCTGCGAAAATGTGTTTCGATACGTATCGCGTAGCCTTCTCTCTTTCTCTCTCTGTGATTGTGGGTGGGTGGTTTCAGAGGGCACCGGGTTCGATTTCCGTTCAGGTCGGCGATTTTAATCTTAAATGGTTCATTTCCTTGGTTCGGGCACTGGGCGTTTGTGCTGTCGACAATTTCCCAGCAACTCATACACTACACACAACACTGTCCTTCACCACAAGAAATCGGAGTTTCTTATACACGGCAGATGCCGCCCACACTCGTCGGAGGGTCTGCCTTACACCAGGCTAGTTGTAGCCTGTTTACTGTCCAGGGTTGCATTTTCCCTCGGACTCAACGAGGGATCCCACCTCTACCCCCTCAAGGGGAGTGTCCTGGAGCATGAGACTTTGGGTCGGGGGATAGAGCTGGGGAGGAGGACCAGTACCTCGACCAGGCGGCCTCACCTGCTATGCTGAAGAGGGGCCTTGTAGGGTATGGGATGATTCGAACGGATAGACAAATAAGAGGGAAAGAAGCGGTCGTGGTTAAGTTAGGTACCATCCCGGCATTTGCCTGGAGAAGTGGGAAACTACTTCGATGATGGCTGAGGTGGGAATCGAACCCCTCTCTACTCATTGTCTTCCCGTGCCTGAGTCGACCCCGTTCCGGCCCTCGTACCATTTTTCAAATTTCGTGGCAGAGCCGGGAATCGAACCCAGGCCTCCGGGGGTGGCAGCTAATCACACTAAAGTGAGGTTGTTACTTCTCAGAATTGAAAGCGGGATGCTGTGATAATAACCATGAAGTAGTCATGTCTCTCAATTATCTGTGGTTGTTTATTGCTGTCGTATTTAACATTGCCAGCATGTATCAATGAAATTTAACTCGTAAGAGCAGACGTAGACTGAGTGGTTCAGACGGTAGAACGCTAGCTACTGGAGCCGAAGTTGATGGCTTCAAGCACGACTCTGTCCTGTGGTGCTCCAGCCTCGAGTCGGTAGAGTTACCGGCACATACAAGAACTCCTGTGGGACAAAATTCTGGCACATTGGCGTCTCAAGCGTTTACACTCGTACAGGAAATAGACAGAATATCTCCAAGAGAGATTCGCCTGTTCCACCTATCACAAAGGTAATAATTTCTTTAAGTAATATGATACCATTCTGAGTCTTGTGTAAAGAAAGAAATTCAATTGAATATACAGTATTTCATTGGCAAAATAGTTAAGAGTTGTATTGTTATCGGCTAATGCCGCTCTTCGTATTCAAATGTTGCATTGTTAGCTACCTATGGTCGAGGGCAAAGGTTATAGTGTAGTCAAGAAAAAATCAGCTCATTCCTGTATTCCGATAACTTAATTGTAGTTCTGAGTAGGTCAAGTCTCCGGCGTAATTTATACTTCTTTCAGCATTTAAGAGCAGTTGCCATTTCTGTTAGCTTGTAGAAATAAAACGAAAGTATTTTCTAATAAGGATTTAGTCTTAACTACATTTCCGTTGTTTAAATTAACCAATTGTACTTAAGATATGTCTAAGCGCAGTTTAGAATCATTGTAGTGTAGTTATAACATTAAAAATATCGTGATTGCAGTATCATTGTGCAATATTTGTCTGGTAGGGTTAAAATCTCTCTTCTGTTAGCTCGTTGGTAGAAAAAGAATAATAACTCGACTATATAAGTACCAAGTATTTTAGTCTTATGTCCAGTTCTGTTGTTTCAGTTAATCTGTTATAATTAGGATACGCTTAAGTGCAGTTGAGAATTGTAGTGTAGTGATTTTATAACATAGTAACTTGCCTGCTATATACGTATGTTATCCTTGTGTTCGGTAAGCCTTTAGATATTTCAGCATTTAACTATACGGCAGTTTTCATTTCTATTAGAACATAGTAGGGCATAATAATAATAATAATAATAATAATAATAATAATAATAATAATAATAATAATAATAATAATAATAATAATAGTCCGCCTCTGTGGTGTAGTGGTTAGCGTGATTAGCTGCCACCCCCGGAGGTCCGGGTTCGATTCCCGGCTCTGCCACGAAATTTGAAAAGTGGTACGAGGGCTGGAACGGGGTCCACTCAGCCTCGGGAGGTCAACTGAGTAGAGGTGGGTTCGATTCCCACCTCAGCCATCCTGGAAGTGGTTTTCCGTGGTTTCCCACTTCTCCTCCAGGCAAATGCCGGGATGGTACCTCACTTAAGGCCACGGCCGCTTCCTTCCCTCTTCCTTGTCTATCCCTTCCAATCTTCCCATCCCTCCACAAGGCCCCTGTTCAGCATAGCAGGTGAGGCCGCCTGGGCGAGGTACTGGTCATTCTCCCCAGTTGTATCCCCGACCCAAAGTCTCAAACTCCAGGACACTGCCCTTGAGGCGGTAGAGGTGGGATCCCTCGCCGAGTCCGAGGGAAAAGCCAACCCTGGAGGGTAAACAGATTAAGATAGATAATAATAATAATAATAATAATAATAATAATAATAATTGTACCGGGAGGTACACCTCAATCCCGTATATTTAAACGAAGCGCCTTGAAGAACGCTATCTATCATAGAAAAGTTAAAACATCTAGTACAAGAAGTTGGGACGTTGATCAAAAGATGTCCGTACTAAATGATGGAGTAATGTGTTATTTTAAAGTCTCCTAAACTGATTGGATTTCTTTGTTTTGTTTTGGTGTATCACTGGTTGCAACAACTATTTCAAGAAATTTGGACTTTTCTCCACATATGTCTCTATGAAAGAACTGAGGTCATGCACTCTGGTGCAAAGTGAAATAAGTAGAAATTTAAAAACGTTTTGTGTTTATAGGTTTTCTGAACTGAATTGACTTTCCTCATTTTGGATACTTCAAGGTTTGCAACACTTCCTTCTCATCCCGCCAGCTTTGGAGTCTGGCCAATCACAAATTTTCTGTATTTATTTTTCACTCAATCATAGGCTTCTTGTAACTTTTGTTTATCCAATAAAAATAAGAGGGTGTGTCCGGATTTAGTTCAGAGCCTTCTCGAAGCTTCCTCTCGAGTATAAAAGCTGTCACTTTTTCAAGTTAACTTGTCTTATTGACCGCCGAATTACTGAGTGTGTGTGTTAAGAGAGGAGACGGGGGTCCTCACTCTTCGGCAGGCAGAACATCAGCCCAGGTAATGGCCACCGGTTTGTTTATCTCTGTAGTTATCTCCGCAAGCTGAACTCGAGGGGAAGGTTCCAGTCTTTAACTATGCAACAGTCATCCCTAAAATGTAAACTTTCTTCCTTCTCATGTAAAATTTCATGCAATTCCTAAGGACTTGAACTGTGAATCGAGGATAGAGAGTGCGTTACCCTCTCGAATTACCCTTCAATTAATCTTGAGGTGACTACGATTTGGTAACCGTTTTCCTCTTGTAAATCATAAATTAATTTGTCCTTCTAGTCACCTCAGTAGTGTGGGATTAGCCTCTGCATCGTCGGGCTGCTAGCCCAAGTAGGGTTTTAACCTTGTTTCTTAGGAGCGCAAGTGTACGCCTCCATACATTTTTGAGTTTGGGCCAGTAATTTAACCTGTTCTTTTTCACGAAAGCCCAGTAGAATGGGTACTAGATACCCTGTGTAAACTAAAAGGTAATTCATATGGTATTATAAAGTGCAGGATGTGCGTAGAGAGGCCTGAAGGTGTAACTGTATTGAACAGAGCCGCTCTTTTCCGACTTTTAATAGTTAATGGTTGCCTTGAGTTGGCCGTAAGAGCTCAGGAGCGCTGTCTCCTTGGTAGAAGTTGTAGAGCATGTAAGCTCTTTTGTTGTAATGTAATAGATATTTGTGTACTATTGAGTAGTGTCTTTGGAAGGCCGTAAATTGTAACTGTTGGAGCAAAGTGCTCTTGAAAATTGTGTTTTGGGAGATTTCTCTACTTGTCTACCTAACTAAACGCAACATTAGCGATGTTGGGACCTTGTAAATTAGGAGCTTGAAGCTCAAAATTGTAAATGACCAATTCTTGGTTTTCATAACTTACATGAAAGATGGGCGAAGTGTGTAGAAGCCGATGGCCAATATTTTGAATAAACAAAAAATGAGTTTCCGTTGAAATTTACGTGTTTTCTTTACCACAAAATTTGGCAAAAAATTATGCATACACATGGTAACAGAGAAAAACGATACTAATTTGTTACAATACAATGTTTTACTTCAGGCAATTCTTTTTTTTTTGGCTAGTTGCTTTACGTCGCACCGACACAGATAGGTCTTACGGCGACGATGGGACAGGAAAGAGCTAGGAGTGGGAAGGAAGCAGCCGTGGCCTTAATTAAGGTACAGCCCCAGCATTTGCCTGGTATGAAAATGGGGAAACCACGGAAAACCCTCTTCAGGGCTGCCGACAGTGGGGTTCGAACCTACTATCTCCAGAATACTGGATACTGGCCGCACTTAAGCGACTGCAGCTATCGAGCTCGGTACAGGCAATTCTTATAATATTCTTACCGCATACCTTTGATTAGCCTACTTTTTTGTTCTCCTTGGCCACTTTTAGGTTCTTCTTCCTTCTTCTGGCTATAATTGTCATCTCTTCCATTACTAAGTCTGCTTTATTAAAGACAATTTCATTCAACACATTCAGAATGATCACTGAGTTGTATCCTGACTGAATGTTTAACTTCTGCAGCAGTCTAACCCTGGCAATATCTTCATCTTTAAATGGTACCATAGCATCATAGAACTCTAGCTGTAGTGTTTTAGAATCAACGACAACTGCTTTTGGAATTCTGGACCACAGAACGTTTTTTTTTAATTTTTATTTGTTAGTTGCTCTACGTCGCACCGACACAGATAGGTCTTACGGCGACGATGGGACAGGGAAGGGCTAGGAGTTGGAAGGAAGCGGCCGTGGCCTTAATTAAGGTACAGCCCCAGCATTTGCCTGGTGTGAAAATGGGAAACCACGGAAAACCATTTTCAGGGCTGCCGACAGTGGGGTTCGAACCTACTATCTCCCGAATACTGGATACTGGCCGCACTTAAGCGACTGCAGCTATCGAGCTCGGTCAGAACGTTATTGAATGCTTCGTTAGCATTACGAGTTTTTCGATGTACACACTGTTTTAAAAGATCCGGGTGAGCTAAAAGTCAATGTCAACTACCACATTACAGGACCAAAGCTTACCACTTTCACATATTTTTGATTTCACACGTCTCCACATACATTCTAAACGTTGCTGAGAATTAAATAATTTCTTTGAAGAACTTGATGGACCTGTAATGCTTTCGTCAGGTCCAAGTTCAACATGGAGGTGTTTTCTGCAACATGAACCTTTACCACATTTGAATCATGCGCATTTCACCTAAACGAACCTCATTTACACGGTGAGCTTTCCATGTATAACTACTTCACTTATACTGTACTTTCTTTTACCAAAACACAATATCACGACAACACGACATGTAATACGATTTTGTAAACACAAACAAACGATATCAGAACTTTTCACAGTTACCAACAAAAAAATGTGCGCTTAACCGAGGAGAAAGGGAGTGAGTTCAGAAGTCTATCTCTAAGAGTTTCCTAATTATAGGTTCATATGTAAAACTCTGTAAACGTGGGCGTGTCCTTCCAAAGAGCACCTTCGTGACTTGAGTGTCCTTAAATACTCCTTTTTCACAATGATGGCATTTTTACAACGAAGTTGTACTCTCTATACTGTAAATATCTAGAAGGCCAAAAATACCACTTTCGAATGTTTTCACCTTTTATTTAACCTTCTGCTTTTCTTTTCCTTGTCCCTACGTGAGTACCAAATCAAATTCTAACTCGATTGTTTTCTTGACGGAGCCTTAGTTTGTGTTCGTCTGCCCTGCACCTACCTAGGCTAATCCAAATCAAAGCAATCAGAAACTACGTCAGGACGTCGGACTATTTGATGTTTTTACTTGTATAAATGGACCGAGGAGGAAAACAACTTATTCAAAATATACAGGATGTTTAAACATTCAACGGAAAAATATCAGGATGGATTCCTCATATAGAGGGAGGAAAACTTACGACATGGGTACGGAAACGCATAATTGCAGGGTTATCGGTCTTTTTAGTTGGTTCGTAATCAACGGCAATCCAATACGCGAAATACCTTACGTGTCTTCAAAGGTAAACATGTCCAGGGTATTAAGTCAGAAGAGCGTGCATGACATTAGTCTTCATACTCGGTCGTGCAGGTGTGGGAACAGAATTACTGTAAGTAATGTAATACTTATATATTTACCAGATATTATAATACGAGTTCAATCATGGCTGAGAAGTGATATTATGGATGCGGAAATGTTTTCACGGACCTGGAATGATTGATGTAGACAGGATATGAACGATAGAAGGGGGAGTATTCATACTGATGAAAGAAGAATTTTAAGCTACGAAAAAGTTAATGAAATTCTTAATGTAAGGCTCATCTCTAAAGATAATAGGCAACTTGATGTTTCTGGGGTGTACAGATGTGGAAAAGATGGCGCTTACGCTGATGCGGCATTATTTGATAAAATAATCAGCTATGTGGGAAACGACACGGAATGGAACTGGATTTGGGTGAGTGATCTCAATTTGCCAAATGTCAATTTAGAAGGTAATGCACATGACAGGAAGCACGACCAATGAATTGCAAAGAAGTTAACATGGGAAGGAAAGCTGAATCAGAAAGTGATGAAACCAACTAGATGGAAGAATATTCTGGACATGGTTCTGGTCAAATCAGATGAGCTCTATAGCGAAACTGACGTAACGATAGTATAAGATGTCACGAACCTGAAAGTAAATGCGATAGAAAGAAATGTTGTAAAAGTAGGACTGTTAGGCCGTACCATATGGTTGACAAGACAGGCATGAGGGAGTTAAAAAAGTAGTTATGATCAGTGGAAGAAGGTAAATCCAAATGTAAACATCTGTGGGATGTGTTGTTGAGGAATGTGAAAACAGGTATGTACAGGTGGTAAATGGAGTGAAAAGTCGGGTAGTGATTTTCACAAATAGGAAAAGTCCTTTTAGTTTTAATTGGGTTGATGCGGTGAATATTTCTCACGGGGATCACTGTAAGTACCTTGGTGTTAATATAAGGAAAGATTTTCATTAGGGTCATCATATAATCGGGACTGTGAATAAAGGTTACAGATCTCTTCACATGGCTTTGAGCGTATTTAGGGGTTGTAGCAAAGATGTAAAGAGGAGGGCATATAAGTCATTGGTAAGACCACAACGAGAGTATGGTTTCAGTGTATGGGACCCTCACCAGATTACTTGATACGAGAACTGAAAGAATCAAAAGGAAAGCAGCTCGATTTGTTCTGGGTGATTTCCGAGAAAAGAATAGCGTAATGAAAATAATGGAAACTTTGCTCTGAGAAGACTTGAGAGAAAGGAGACGAGCCGAACGACTAGGCGCTATGTTCCGAGCTATTAGTGGAGAGACGGCGTGAAATAATGCTAGTCGACGAATAAGTTTGATTAGTGTTTTTAAAAGTAGGAAAGATCACAAATATAAAGATAACGCTGGAATTCAAGAGGACAAATTGAGCAGATATTCGTTTGTACGAAGAGGAGATAGAGACCGGACCGGAAAAATTTACCAAGGGAGATGATCGATAAATTTTCAGGTTCTTTGAAATTATTTAATTTTATAAAAACCAATCAATCAATCAATCAATCAATTGATTGATTGATTGATTGATTGACTTTATAAAATTAACGAGCCGCACGAAGAGTCAAAACGAATTTCAAGTTCTCTGCAGGATGGCAGTTAAATCATTCACATTCCTCCAAAATGTCTAGTTTCACTTGTTGACGGTTAAAATACAATACCGTACGTAAAATGTTCACTGAAGGCAATAATTGGGGACACTCAACTGTTTGGGGTTCGAGATGTTCATTTACATCAGATTTGTTTTAACAGGTCCTTATAAAAATAAAAACGATTTTTCAAATTATTGTCCACATAAGGATCTGTCCACTTGGTGAAGGCTTTTTCGTTAGGGGAGGTTTCATTGTAATTTAAATTCTACTGTGATGATGTGGATTTTTTACATGAAAAGTCACATTCTTGTAATTCGGATTCCTCATTTAACTTGAAGTAACGCGGCTAAGATCACGATATCAACATTAATACATAACTACATGCTTGCTTCCTTGTTTCAAATTTTACTTATTTTGACCATGAGCCATTCTTGGAACATACCGAAAACCTAAATATGATCACACTACATTGCTTTGAGGACCTACCTTCTGGGACACAGTGTAAACTGCACCTGTACAGCGAGGTCGGCGCCATTCAGCGTCACCCAAGCGCTCGAGCTGGCTCCAGTCCTTTCCATGTCGCCGTGCCGCGTAGTAGCGCCACACAACAATGGTCATGGCAACAACAAGCGCCAGTCCTGTGCCAGTGGCAGCTCCCAGTACCGCGGAGGCTACCATCCTGGAACAAAACGAGTGGCCACCTATTGGATACTCCTAGGCATACAGTTGAAAGAAAAGTTACAAATACAGCTGTATAATACAGAGATTGGGTCACAGGTAGCTAAGGGAGAAGATGATCCACAGTAAACTTGATTGTGAGTTTGCCGAAACGGTTCGAATTAATTTCTTCTGGGAGCTTGGCGTACCTACGTTCAACTAAATTTGACTAAATTTGAAGTCGTAGGCTAGGAAGGCTGCCAAGACAAAAGGTCTGTCTTACAGATCTATGACGAAGATGCTCTGCATTATTATTATTATTATTATTATTATTATTATTATTATTATTATTATTATTATTATTATTATTATTACATCTGCCTGTCTTCAAACAGATCTTATTGTACAGGAGTGAAAGGTAGCTGGACTGTGGATATATTATTAATAAGTTGGAAATAGCAGACTTGAAAGCAGCGAAAGTGATTATTGGTACAAACACGTGGGAACAATAACAGGAGGGTACTCGGATTTTTTTTTCTAGTGGCTTTACGTCGCACCGACACAGATAGGTCTTATGGCGACGATGGGATATGAAAGGCCTAGGAGTTGGAAGGAAGCGGCCGTGGCCTTAATTAAGGTATAGCCCAGCATTTTGCCTGGCGTGAAAATGGGAAACCACGGAAAACCATCTTCAGGTCTGCCGACAATGGGATTCGAACCCACTATCACCCAGATTCAAGCTCACAGCCGCGCGCCCCTAACCGCACGGCCAACTCGCCCGGTGGTACTCGGAATTACGAGATAAAGGCTAAATCAGAAATTAACTCGACGAATGAAGCTGTGCGTATAACCCGACTTCGGTGGTAGTGATGGAGTCATGTGAGGCAAACGGAGGAGTTTAGGTTTCATAAGATCGAATTAGGCTACTTGGGGCCCCTAGGAAGACAATATTTTGCGCCCATTATTTTAACATGGATGTAGCACCATGTACATGTGCACGTATATGAATAATAATAATGATAATAATAATAATAATAATAATAATAATAATAATAATAATAATAATACAAGATACAATAGTAAAGCTGATTTTGAGTTTGAATCCCGCTATTCCACGTGACTGTAGTGTAATCTAACTGAGAAAGGTAACATCTTACCAGGTCCAGGAAATTCAAAATATTTTCACAAGATGTCTCCACTACTGATTTTCTAGTTCTACCTAGTGTTATGTTCTGTTACTAACTTATCGAGATCGGGCGAGTTGGCCGTGCGGTTAGGGGCGCGCGGCTGTGAGCTTGCGTCGGGGAGATAGTGAGTTCGAACCCCACTGTCGACAGCCCTGAAGATGGTTTTCCGTGGTTTCCTATTTTCACACCAGGAAAATGCCAGGGTTGTACCTTAACGAAGACCACGGCCACTTCCTTCCCACTCCTAGGCCTTTCCTATCACATTGTCGCCATAAGACTTATGTGTGTCGGTGCGACGTAAAGCAAATAGCAAAAAAAAACAAAAAAAAAAAAAACAAATATATATATATATATATATATATCGAGAATATTTATGTTTGGAAATTGGTAACCTGATAACTCTTCAGTTGTTTATTAGTTATGTTGGAGTTGTCACCACTATTCCAAGATTTATCAACCAGTTAGATTCTTTCTTATAATGCTAGTGTCCACCAATAAAACTGCTCGTTCCATAATTGTTTTACATATATCAGCCAGCCCCTCTATAAGTACTGTGAGTTTTTGAGCTGGGCGTCTATTTGCATCGTATCTTTGAGTGTTCTACGTAACTGAGGAAGTCTTCCTCGGGAGATCCTCAGGCGGGGGTGGCGTGAGAAGGTGGCATCACAAGGTAAAGGCAGAATTTTCATCTATGTGAACATTATTTACGTGTGAATAAAGGGAAGATTCCAGCGTTCCCTCTTAGCATGTAACGGTCAGATTGACCTGAGTTTACTTTAATGTAGTTCTTTCCTTTCTTTTATAATTAAAATTTAAGTTTTCTAGGCAGTGTTCGGACTTAATATAACCATCTCTGATGGATGTTTTTAAAAATGTAATGACGCACGAGTGTGTGCCATGGTTTCCCCTTTTCACTTTGTTTCCTGGTGACTAAGTTTTCTATTTTTAAAATTTCTCTTCACTCCTTTCGAACTTTAATTTCGTCTTTCTTATTCACCGAGTAGTATGGCTTATCCACTCAGCCATGGGGGCCTTATGTCCCCTTAGGTATTTTCTTTGGTCTTATCCTAGAAGTGCTTGTGAGTTTCCAGCCTCCGTTTTCATTTCATTTCATCTTACACATTAGCATAGAACCTATAACACAAGCCGCGCTTCTCAACTTAGACTTCGCCCAGGCATTTGATAGAGTTTCACATAAATACTTGTGGTCAGTACTCCGTAAATTCGCCTTCCCCCGCAGACCAACAGCAACACTGCAAAGTCTGTATCAATGAGCTACTTCTGGAATACAAGTAAATGGTTACCTAACCAAACCGATACAAATTAAGAAGTCCATACGACATGGATGTCCGCTGTCAACCATTTTATTTGCCCTAAGCATCGAACTATTTATAAGACAACTAGTGGATCAACTTCCAGCTAGGACAGTCAAAGATTAGTGCACAAGTGTATTCAGATGACGTCTCCGTTATAATAAGTAACGCATCTCAGATCGACACACTAAAAAACATCATCCAGACTTATGAACTATACTCTAGTGCCCAATTAAATGTAAGAAAATCGGCACTGTTGCAATTTGCCGCCTGGCCACGAGTAACATCATGGATAGCCACCGTCGACAGGATCAAAATGCTAGGCATTACTTTTTGCAACAACTTCCAAGCCATGATCACGGAGAATTGGAGCAAACAGCTACACATAGTGCGGACAGCGATAAATGCATACCACCTCCGACATCTAAATGTAATACAAAAGGTATGGGTTATTAACACCTTCATACTCAGTAAATTGTGGTACCTCGCTCAAATTCTTCCAGCACCCACAGTTATTTTGAAGCAAATGACGTTGAGCATGGGGTATTATTTGTGGAAAGAACAACCCTACAGAATAGCAAGAACGCAACTATACCGAGAAACCTCGCAAGGCGGACTAGGTATTGCCTGCATCGAATCCAAATGCACTGGCTTACTAGCACGCAACTTAATTCTATGCAAGACATCACCCAACAATAACCATGCAAAATCAGTCTTGAATTAGGTCCTGAATGATAATGACAGTTTCCCACATGGCGGTCAAACAACGGCACCTCTCAGACGAATTATCGTCTTCATAGAAGGACTTTCTCAATACAACCACCAGGCTCGCAAGGCAGAAATAACAACGAGGGAATTATACGCATGCATAATGACCCAACACACAAGGTCACCTGCCGTACAGGTTAAGTACCCCTTACGGCGATTGAATATGGTATGGCGTAACGTTCATAACAAGTGGCTACCCTTGCACTGGAAGGAGGCACTGTGGTTCTTAGTACATGAAATACACCCTACTCGGGACAAACTATATCGACACGAGCGACCCGACACCAACGTCTGCGAATACTACACACAAACGGACACCCTCTATCACCGTATCACATCCTGCACAAGAGCCGCAGATGTATGGAGCTGGACTTTTTCAAGGATCTGTCGTCTATTACAAATCACACCGCAACCAACCTTACAAGAACGGATCCTGACGTTGGAATTTTCCGCACAACAAACAACACCATAGTGTGGGTGACAGCAGCGAGTGTGTACTACATCTTCCATCAGAGGAACCAGCCCACACAGACAACAGTCACTGGATTCCTCTCTTATATCAGACGGTAACACTGGTCCTTGATACAAAGTAAACGTTTAATCCCGGCTTTCGGTAAGTGTCTAAATCAGTTCTGAATATAAGTTCCAGGTTTTCAGTGGAAGTGCATTAGTGTTACCAAGGATATCCCATACAGGGCGTGTATGCAAGTGTCACTGAAGGTTGTTGGGAACATGAAATTTTACTGACCAACTTAAAAACAAATAGTTCTATACACTTACAATATTTCTCGAATTATTGAACTGAATTACATTATGTAAACAATAAACAAAATTAAAAGAGGTAAAACCAGTTTGGCAAGAATCTTACGTAACATCTCGTGGCATTGTATCGGTAGCGTTAAGCTGTTGTGGCATTACATTTGCTCTTAAACATAAACAGAAACCAGTTTGGCAATTATGGCGCGTAACTTGCCTGTCGCCGAAGGAAAGCTATTCTTTCATACGAACAAGGCATATTACCTATTCTAATATCATCCTCTCCCTTTGCGGTAACTTCCGAGGATTACTAAAAGTTTGATATACTGTATAGCGGTTCCTCACATCGTTCTCTATTGCTACAAGAAATATCTGCACGTATACCCCTTACAACCTGTATATAGCATCGGAAAGGGCTGTTCTGTAGCCTTCCCAGTAGGGGTTAATCCGCTTAGGCATCGTTGCAGCTAATGTCACGAAACTCTACACACACGTTCTCAGTAGAGACGTGAATCATCACTTCCCGTTTTCCCGTGCTCACGTTGGTAACAAAGCCATCAGCGGCCTTCAAACTCGTCACCAGAAATCCCGAACGGCCTTCTGTAGTCAATACATTTTAGAAGTACACGCTGCCAGTTTTTTTATTTATCTATCCCTCTATCACGTAACAATAATATCATATATTTACGTACATAAAGTAGTAATTGATTGCTGTAGTTGTATGTGGAACGTGGTGTATATAAGCCATTGATTACAATGAAACTTGGTCGGATTATCATTTAAGTCATGAGAACATAGCTATACGCCTGCCGTTCTTACATAGGCTGCCTTTAGCATGACTAAACGAGTGATTCTGAACAGGAATCCGACATTTTTCTAGCTTGAGCTAATAAAATATTGTATTAATAACATGAAAATTCTCAGCCTTTTCCAGCCAGTCCCACCTCCGCTTTGTCCAGCACAAATCTTTCATGCGGTAACCGGGATTTGAACCACGGAACCCAGCGGTGAAAGGCCATCGCGCTGCCGCCTGAGCCACGGAGGCTCTGTACTAATAACATGAAAGTATATTATAGATGACCAAGTTTTCATACTACATTGCTCAAAAGAAGTCGTACATTTCCTGGTATAGTGCACATTTTAATCTTCTATGAACATGCACATTATACATTGCGAAGCGAAGCGAAATAAGTTATTTCATTCCTGTCACAGCAGTGGCAGACGGGCCGTCAGCTGAACGAGCAGCACTTTGGCCGTAGAGGGAAAAAAGTTTGGAGAAACAAAGCACACGTTGAAGGTATGTGTTGTACATATATAATGCAGAAGTACGTGAGGTTGGCGCAGGGGTTAGGCAACCACAAGGGGACCCCAGGAGAGAGACCCGCCATCGCACCCCCCGAGCAGTTAAACCCTCACTAGGTCCTGTTTATTGGAAAAAGAATGAACATGGGTTTGCGTATCTCGGGCGCGCATACGAGAAAGAGAAGGAGTACATAGCATTACAAACTAGAGATTTACATGTATGGTGATGGGACAGTATACGGGTTCGATGTGAAGTTGAAGGAACTAGGGTAGTGTTGCGACAGGAGATAGTAGAGGGTGGTTGTGATGTTGGTTATTGAGGTGGCGAGATGACGAAGGAGGTCCAATATCGGGAGAGGTGGCAAAGAAAATGGGGGTTGCAAAGAGGGTAGGTAAACAGGTTGCGTTGGTGGGGAGGGTGTCGGGGCGGGTGGCGGGCTGTGAGGAGGGTTAGGAGAAGGGGAGCGTGCGATACGGGGTGGGGAGCGGAAGTGCTCCACTCGGTATGTTCGCCCTTGGAGATGGGCGCCGTTGGTGATCAGGCGGTCTACGTCGGCTGTAGATGGGAGTTGTAGGCGAATCATGTATGTTGGGCCATTGAGGTTGAATATACGATACGCACGACGGGCCGGGACGCCTCCAGTTGGAGTTCAGTCAGTATGGTCCGTTCGGTGATAGCTAGATCGACGCCACGGATGACACAGCTCATAGAGGAAGACGTGTGATGGGCTGTTTCAGCGGGTGCTTGTTCGTGAGAGGTTAGTTGAGCTGTAGTGGTGTCATCCGGGAAGTTGGCAGAGGGCTGATGGGGACTGGGTATAGAGGCAGAGAGGGACGCGGCGGGTGTGGACATAATAGGAGAGAGGTGGCTACTCGTAGTAAGAAAGGTAGAAATGGACGGGGAAGTATTGGCAGTAGTAGTGATGGTGCTGGCAGTTGTAGTAGTAGTAGTGATGAGGATGGACGTTGTGACAATGGGGGCTGGAAGGGGAGCCTGAGAGTAGATATAGGGAATGGCGGAAGGATTAGAGTGCATTTGCTGATAAATGGACTCCGGAGGAGACGCCACAGCATGAAGTCTGCCATTGATGGTTATGCCGGTGGGTACCAGGGTGTCTATGTCAACTGGATAACGTAGGTAAGCCAGTACCAGCGTCGAAGGGCGTAACGTTGAACGATCCTGGACCCGGGTAATTTTACAGATGGAGGAGCCAGACTTGTGAAGTTAAGCGAGGATGAAATGATCGTCGTAGGTGATGTCCACGCCAGTGATGAGAGCGAAAGCCATGGTGGAGGTGGAAGGCGACAGCCAACTACGCGTCTGCCTATTTATTGTTCCTTGGGCCGGCTGAGTTGGCGATGAGCTGAGGGCCAGCCAGCCGAAAAAATGATGAGGCGGGTCGTGAGTTTGTTGGATGACATTGCGAAGGACATATACAAAGAAAAACAGCAGTCGAGGGTCGATAGATAAGGGTTGGTACATGCTGATTTCTCTGCTGCTATACTTGTAAACAAAAAAGTTGTGGATAAGAAGGGGCTGCATGCAAGGCAACATTCAACGAAAAGATAAATCTAATGCAGGAGTATATGATTCTACTATGAATTTAGTTGCAAAATTTGAAATAATCTCTCACACTGATTAAATATTTACTGTAGTTGTTGTTCCCGTCGTTGAAGGATTAGTCGTGCATCAGTACTGTCCTCTAGCGGAGATGAATAGTAGCAGTAGAGACAGAGCATACTTCAGCTATCAAGGTGACGCGTTTCAGTCTTGCAAACAAGATCGTCTACAGAGCAATATCAGTGAAACCTCTCACTGACAATATTGTAAGTCCACTGTAAGCGGACTAAGGACAGAAAGACCATGCCAGAAGTGTTAGTTCATTCCAGGGCCTCCAGAGTCAAGGAGAAAGATGTTGAATACTCAACTACGAAGGGCAGACATGGCTTACTCAGTACGTCTCATTTTTTTTGGTAAAATTATTGCCAGAGAGGGCGACACCCTCTAGGTGGCCCGCCCCACCCCTTCAGGGTGGGGAATGAAAACATTGAAACAACATAAGAATAAAATTATTGAGATATTCTATAGCCTCGCAATTGATTTTTCTTGTAAAATCAATAATAATTTGACTGTCATGATGAACGGCGATTTCTCCTTTTAATCTCCCGCCTGAGGTGATCATCTGTATTGTTGAAGCTTCTAGAAAACGCCTATCAGATAAGATCATATCGCTGAGAAGGTTCGTCTTGAAACCGCTACTATTATTAGGCAATTAAAGCCTCCTCGCCCTAACGTCACTTCTAAAGAGAGGCATGCTCTGAAAGAGCTGAAAAGGAACGAAGACGTGGTGGTCTCAGAAACTGATAAAGGCAATCCCCCTGCGGTGATGGATACAGCTGATTACAACAACAATAATAATGTTATTGGCTTTACGTCCCACTAACTACTTTAATAGTTTTCGGAGACGACGAGGTGCCGGAATTTAGTCCCACAGGAGTTCTTTTATATTCCAGTAAATTTACCGACACGAGGCTGACGTATTTAACTACCTTCAAATACCACCGGACGGAGCCAGGATCGAAAAAGCTAAGTTGGGGTCAGAAGGCCAGCGCCTCAACCGTCTGAGCCATTCACTCTGGCTGATTATAACAACAAAATTGAGGAGATCCTCAGTGATTCTACTTATAAGGTGCTGCAGAATGATCCTACCAACACCACTGACAGGAAAAAGAAGCGTCCCTTCTGAAAGCTAGCTCGATTCCGAAGGGCGTATCTCATAGGTTGCGATATCGGGCTTCCATATCACAATAATTTTAACAGTGAGGGCTGCTATATACTGGCTGCCTTTAAGTCTTCAACATCTTTCTCCTTGACCCTTTAGGTCCTGGAATTAACTACAATTCTGACAGGGTCTGTTTACTACGGAGTGAAAATTGCCGGGTACACTTATTGCTCTGGAGACAACCTTGGTTGCAAGATGAATAGCCTATATGTCTGCTTGTAACAATACCGCGTGGGCGAAATAAAACAGACGGAGAAAATATTTACAATAGGACTGACGCGTGATTTACCCCTGAAATGAACATCACAGGAGTGCGACAGGCTTCGGCAGTCGGCACAATTCCTATCCTCACCGCAAGAAGGGGGCTTCATTCATTCCATTCCTGACCCGGTCAAATGACTGGAAACAGGCTGTGCCAGGCTGAGTAGCTCAGACGGTTGAGGCGCTGGCCTTCTGACCCCAAATTGGCAGGTTCAATCCTGGCTCAGTCCGATGGTATTTGAAGGTGCTCAAATACGTCAGCCTCGTATCGGTAGATTTACTGAAACGTGAAAGAACAAAGTACTCCTGTGGGACGAAATTTCGGCACCTCTGCGTCTCCGAAAACCAAAAAGGTAGTTAGTGGGACATAAAGCCAGTAACATTATTATTATTATTATTATTATTATTATTATTATTATTATTATTATTATTATTATTATTATTATTATTGAAACAGGCTGTGGATTTTCATTTTCAACAATAGGATTTTGTTTGAAATGAATATCTGAGATATATCCGTACCAAATTTCAGTTCAGTTCGTCCTGTAATTTTGGCGTTAATGGGCAGGAAATAAACAGACACCATGACATTTTCATTATTTTGTATTAATTATATTATAGTTTCGTATCTTGAATTAAAACATAGTGAATCACGTGCAGCACCCATGGGAATGTCCGTGTAAAATTTCACGAAATTTTACCCAGCGGTTTACTGAAGACGAGATGTCGCTCAGAAGATGGCTGACACACAGGGACGCGTTCCTAGATTGCTACGACTGGGTGACTAGATTGAAACTCAAAATGCATACAAAAAAGTTTTAAAATGTCAAAATGCCTAAGTGAACGTGAACTTATCTACTGGTATGAAATAAATGACATTCGAATTAAGCCTGTTACTCTGGTCAAAGGTCTTGGAATAATTCATGACAGTAAGCAAAATTCTATTATCATATTGACCATATAAATCCCTTTCCACGAGGTCCCCTGGAATTGTTTTCGGATTCACTGAACTTTGGGACTTAAATGCCCTAATAATAAATAATAATCGTATGGCCTCAGCTACCGGGTGCAGACATTTCAATTTGACGCCATCTGGCTGTCTGCTCGTCAATTTCGACGTTCCGTTTTACCCTAGGCCCACTAGATGGCAGACCGAGTAAGCAGAAACTCTCTTGGGCGTCTATGGCTGAGATTTGATGAATTTTGTCGGGTGAACACCAAATGTATCACCAGAGATCTTTCACATGCCAACATCGTATGACATGGAGTGCCGATTGGACTTTTTCCGCCCTTCAAAAATCCGACTACCTCTGCCGGGTTTGAACCCGCTATCTTGGGATCCGGAGGCCGACACTCTACCACTGATCCACAGAGGCAGCTTTAAATGCCCTTAAATTATACTTCTGGGATTAAGTCCTTTCTATTACTGATTTCTGTTCTTCATTTGGTCTGGAGCTGTCACTCTTGGAATAATTCATGACAGTAAGCAAAATTCTATTATCATATTGACCATATAAATCCCTTTCCACGAGGTCCCCTGGAATTTGATGAATTTTGTCGGGTGAACACCAAATGTATCACCAGAGATCTTTCACATGCCAACATCGTATGACATGGAGTGCCGATTGGACTCCAATGCACTCCAATGCGTACATTTTGAAATCTCGTAATTCTGTCCTGAGGCAATTTCATACCGAGGAAATTATACTATCCCCACACATCTTAGACCTGAGTAAACGTCTGCAATACACAGATAGAATTTTCATAGAATTTTTGACGGTACTTTTACATGCACATCATTTTCCATTGAATGTTCATGGTCGTAGAATCCTTAATAGACCACTACTGTATGTTTCGCGTGTGCGACTAACACTGTAACAACTCTTCATATTCTACCGACTTCGAAGAACAACAAATACCCTGCACGAAATTTGTGCTTTTCAAAACTAAACTGAAATATGTACAGATTAAGGAGTAGGCTCTTAATTTTCTATTGACAATTAACAATCACTACTGATCTGCAATTAGGGCAGTCGCCCAGGTGGCAGATTCCCTATCTTTTTCTTTCCTATCCTTTTCTTAAATAATCGCAAAGAAATTGGAAAATTATTGAACATTTCCCTTGGTAAGTTATTCCAATCCCTAACTCCCCTTCCTATAAAAGAATATTTGCCCCAATTTGTCCTCTTGAATTCCAACTTTATCTTCATATTGTGATCGTTCCTACTTTTAAAGACAGCACTCAAACTTATTCGTCTACTGATGTCCTCCCAGGCCATCTCTCCATTGACATCTCGGAACATACCACTTAGTCGAGCAGCTCGTCTCCTTTCTCCCAAGTCTTCCCAGCCCAAACTGTGCAACATTTTTGTAACACTACTCTTTTGTCGGAAATCAGCCATAACAAATCGAGCTGCTTTTCTTTGGATTTTTTCCAGTTCTTAAATCAAATAATCCTGGTGAGGGTCCCATACACTGGAACCATACTCTAGTTGGGATCTTACCAGAGACTTATATGCCCTCTCCCTTACATCCTTACTACAACCCCTAAATACCCGCATAACCATGTGCAGATATCTGTACCCTTTATTAACAATCATATTTATTTGATTACCCCAATGAAGGTCTTTTCTTATATTAACACCTAGGTACTTACAATAATCACCAAAAGGAACTTTCACCCCATCAACACTGTAATTAAAACTGAGAGGGATTTTCCTATTTGTGAAACTCACAACCTGACTTTTAACCCCGTTATCAACATACCATTGCCCACTGTCCATCTCACAACATTATCGAGGTTACCCTGCAGCCGCTCACAATCTTGTAACTTACTTATTACTCTGTACAGAATAACATCATCTGCGAAAAGCCTTATCTCCGATTCCACTTCTTTACACCAGAACTTCACTAATTATCTTTCCTTCTTCTTACTGGACATTTTCCTATTACGTGGAGTCGTTACTTTTATGGCTTGGGCCTAATTTTATTGTCATATACCTTTCCTGACGCCAGTTCTACATGGAGCAATATATTTATTATTGCGTTTTCTGCGGTGGCTTGAAGTGTGATGTAGTATATGTAAATGAAGATGGGGAGTACTAAGAATAACACAAACACCCCGCCCTCGAGCTAGAGGAATTAACCAAATTACCCGACTTGGTTGGGAATCGAACCCTGCTCCCTCTAAACATAAGGCCGTTACGCTGACCGTTTAGCCGAGTAGCTAACAGAACGTTATTAATGACATGGACACGTTTATACCTATTTTCCCTTGATTCTTTCTTTTTATTTAATTTCTAAACAACTCGTTAATATTAAATTGCCTAAATGTTATATCCCATTGTTTGTTTTATTAATCATCATCATCATCATCATCATCATCATCATCATCATCATCATCATCATCATCATCATCATCACTACTGATCTGCATTTAGGGCAGTCGCCTAGGTGGCAGATTCCCTATCTGTTGTTTTCCTAGCCTTTTCTTAAATGATCGCAAAGAAATTGGAAATTAATTGAACATCTCCCTTGGTAAGTTATTCCCATCCATAACTCCCCTTCCTATGAACGAATATTTGCCACAATTTGTCCTCTTAAATTTCAGCTTTATCTTCATATTGTGAACTTTCCTACTTTTAAAGACATCACTCAAACATATTCGTCTACTGATTTCATTCCACGCCATCTCTCCACTGACAGCTTGGACCATACCACTTAGTCGAGCAGCTCGTCTTTTATATTGTTACATAATCAGTGAAAAATGGCGTACATCGTACCTGTATCTGCATAGAATAATAATAATAATAATAATAATAATAATAATAATAATAATAATAATAATAATAATAATAATAATAATAATGGCTTTAAGTCCCACGAGCTACTTGTACGGTTTCGGAGACGCCGAGGTGCCCAAATTTGCTCCCACAGGATTTCATTTACGTGCCAATAAATCTGCCGATGAGACTGACGTTTTGAGCACCTTCAAATACCACCGGACTGAGCCAGGATCGAACCTGTCAAGTTGGGGTCAGAAGGCCAGCGCGTCAACCGTCTGAGTCACTCAGCCCGGTATTATCTGCATATGCTTAAATAAATAAATAAATAAATAAATAAATAAATAAATAAATAAATAAATAAATAAAGGATAGAGGGTGAAGATGACATGAAATGAAAAGGCGTGTGGCTTTTAGTGCCGGGATTGTCCGAGGACAAGTTCGGCTCGCCAGATGCAGGTCTTTCAATTTGACTCCCGTAGGCGACCTGCGCGTCGTGATGAGAATGAAATGATGATGAAGACGACACATACACCCAACCCCCGTGTCAGTGAAATTAACCAATTATGGTTAAATTTCCAGACCCTTCCGGGAATCGAACCCGGGACCCCTGTGACCAAAGGCCAGCACGCTAACCATTTAGCCATGGAGCCGGACGAGGGTGAAGATGTCATTACGTTACTCTTCAAACCATTTTGTACAATCTATCTCGCATGTACTTAAAACTTAACTATGGCACGAAAGGGGTGAGGGAGAACATCCTCTATCGGTTGTTTGCGTCACAATTGCAAGATCTATCTACCGCCTGCTGAGAGCTAATTCATTGATAGAGGAATGAAAGAGGGAAAGTGATCGGCTTAAGGCGGAGAAACAGGTTAATAAGAGTGTGGAAACGAGCACAGTCGCTCTCTTTCTGATGGATATCACTATTATGGCCTCTCCAGCGGATTGGTCGCCTAGCAACAGCGACGTGGAGCGTGGGCAGTGGACGCTACATATCAAATGGTTGTTCTGGTGACGTATCTGTTTCTGAACAAGTCTACCACACGACGTTAATTCGATAATTAGATCTAAAGATGAATGAGACGTTCATAATTCCGCTGGTGAAAGCGGTTTTAACTTTTATTTCTGTATTAGAAACCAAAGACAGCAGTATTTGTGTGAGTGTCATGTCCAATGTACAGCAAGGAGTGCCCGGATCCTTCACAGAATCTCCAGCTTACTAGCTTTCAGTTCACAGTGCACCAGGTTTGATTACCTACCGGGTCGGAAATTTTAACTATGTACATTCAATTCCTCTTGCTCGCGGACTGGTTGATTTTCTTCTTCTTAATATATCTCTCTTAATCTCCATACAACACACCGCACTAACAACTTGTATGATTCAATATGTATATATTAAATAATCTGACGCCCGACTATATCGGCAAATCGCGAAACGTTTTTTGGAGAAGTATTGTAAAACACAATCAGGTATGAAAGATTCACCCGAGTCACTTTATGTTCGGGCATTTCTGTCTGTATGGAATGTGTGCCCTCAATGTAATTCACTTGATATCTCCAGAATCGTACCATTAACACCAATTAATTATTGTACTCCAGTTATTAAGTAGCACAACTATTTCTAACACAATGAGAATATAAGAAGTGTCTTATTTAAATTATTTAGGACAAGCATAGATCTACCGGGCGAGTTGGCCGTGCGCGTAGAGGCGCGCGGCTGTGAACTTGCATCCGGGAGATAGTAGGTTCGAATCCCACTATCGGCAGCCCTGAAGATAGTTTTCCGTGGTTTCCCATTTTCACACCAGGCAAATGCTGGGGCTGTACATTAATTAAGGCCACGGCCACTTCCTTCCAACTCCTAGGCCTTTCCTATCCCATCGTCGCCATAAGACCTATCTGTGTCGGTGCGACGTAAAGCCTCTAGCAAAAAAAAAAAAAAGAATAGATCTCTCCGGTAATAACAGTCTTACAGTTACGAGTAAGAACCAATGTAACTTTTACACCGAAGAAAAAGGAAACACATACAAGTGTTAAATAATCCAGAAGTTGCAGCAATAATTGGTCTCTTGTAATGAACCTGTTCAACTAATTCGTAAGTAAGAGAAATAACATCATTTCTGTACGCATTTGTAATCTCAACCACACGAAATTTGGCCGCTAGCTAAAATCGAAGAATCCGCCACATTGGGGACTTACCAATCAGGGTAAACCTATTCAGTACTGGTCATGCAACGGAAACATACATATTACCTGACTTGTAGACATCATTAAGATCCGCATAACCTATAAACAACAAATTACTCAGTAAATTGTTTCTAGATGATAAAAGAGCAGCTATCTCTCCGATAACCCCGTCAATAATATACCTAATCGATAAGTGGAGGTAATACGACCTGCTCAAACAGTGGGGTGTAGCAGCTTAGTCGGGCTGACCAGTGAAATAATATCTCATCCATTAAAACGGATGGATAGTGCTAAATACTGTAGCTGTAAGTTGAGGTTCGAATCCCAGCCTCTACATTTTTCTATGTTCAAAGTAGTAGTTATTATGTTTGGCATTACTAGCCGTTGCACGATGCCATGGAGGAGTTGACTAAGTGGCCACTAATGGAATAAGAATATTTCACCGTGGTGTGTTAACGACTGTTAACAATATTTTTACATCAGCTGAAACATATATTTTCACGTGGAATTCAAACCACCCCGCGAGCTCTAGTAACAACAACACCAACAACAATATCAATATAACCATATGGTATGCTGTTATTTTATGTTATTTTCCCGAAAATCAAGGGCCAGATCCCTAGGGTCATCTTGGGATCTTGGGGTGGGTCAGCCAGTTCTCCCTCGTGAACCACACGTATATGGCGGCTGTCATCATCTATTTTAAGAACCTTCCAAGAGTACTCATTTTATGAACTGTCCTAATCATTTATACACCCACTTTATTATACCACAGTATTTTACAACTTGATACCCTGTTAGATCAAGATTCAACATGCAAAAGGGTGTAATATATATGATCTATGTATAGTATGATATACAGTAGTAGTAATCATATAATTATGAATAAGTAAAATAAAATAAATGAAATGATAAATATATATTGTTTGCTATTTGCTTTACGTCGCACCGAAACAGGTAGGTCATATGGCGGCGATGGGATAGGAAAGGCCTAGGAGTGGGAAGGAAGCGGCCATGGCCTTAATTAAGGTCCAGCCCCAGCATTTGCGTGGTGTGAACATGGGAAACCACAGCAAACATCTTCGGAGGTGCCGACATTGGGATTCGAACCCACTATCTCCCGGATGCAAGCTCACAGCTGTGCGACCCTAACCGCACGGCCAACTCGCCCGGTTATAATTAACTGAAATGTCCGGAATTTGGGCGCCAGAGTTCACCAAAATGGATCCCTCGAATGTTGATAGATCTTGATAATTCTCTTTCCCAGGGGGTGTACATAAAGCTGGGTACTGAAACCGATCAAACAGGTAGAAAATGCACCTAGATTTTCCAATAACTTTACACTAATATGAAATAAACTATCTATATTCTGACCTAGGCTAACCGTAATTTGTGCATTAGTTTTTCATCGACATACAACAAATACAAAGTAGCAATGCACTCAATACATATTTACAACTGCTAGAAGACTCCATAATACATTCAATAATCCTAGAATAAAAAGCAGCGAGCACTGCACTATTATTTGTGGTGATCCCGTTGACGAGCGCCGGCCTTCTACTTATAAATCTTCCGCATGCACAAATGATGAATGGGATATCTACTAACTGATTTTCACAGGGGCACTACTACCAGCAGGCAGATTGCGTCAGAATATGAAGTAGGACAACCGTACGGTCCCTCGCAGCATGTTCCTCAGCTCTACCCATCTAATGCAACCCCTTGGATTAGTAAATATTTACGACCGCATAGTACTAGGCTGGTGTATGTACTAGTGTACAGCAGCACTCCATTTGCTGTCTACATATCGGCAATGGCTAGTGTGTTCTGCAACGACGAATACAGACATCATTTTAATCGGTGGAGACCGGGCGAGTTGGCCGTGCGCGTAGAGGCGCGCGGCTGTGAGCTTGCATCCGGGAGATAGTAGGTTCGAATCCCACTATCGGCAGCCCTGAAGATGGTTTTCCGTGGTTTCCCATTTCCACACCAGGCAAATGCTGGGGCTGTACCTTAATTAAGGCCACGGCCGCTTCCTTCCAACTCCTAGTCCTTTCCCATCCCATCGTCGCCATAAGACCTATCTGTGTCGGTGCGACGTAAAGCCCCTAGCAAAAAAAATCGGTGGAGAATCTGGCGAGAATGCAGCCGAAGATCCAAACAGACGTCTGCCTTCTACACACGTATTTCGCCGAACACTATTAGTTTTTGTTTCATACAGACAACTCTTTTACAGAGTTGAATGTCTACACGTGTATAAATTAATAGGTTATTAAATTTTCTTTTCTCCACGTTTGGCGAATTTACAAATGCACCCTATTATGGAACGTGTGCAGTAAAATGACTTCTATTAGTTTCACAACATCCACAATGCAGCACGTTGTAGCACTCCTTCGAAAGCAAGTGATTAGGCATCCCATCAAATACTAGTGCATGTGAGAAAATTGTAAGTAGAAAGTACGGCGGTCTAGAGCCACCTGGTATATGTTATATTGCCCTTCACTGCTTTTTTTTACCCACAAAAATGGCCGGCTCTCACCATCAACACATGGTGTGCCACATTGATACTCTACCCCTTTATGCACTGACGCTAACACTCAGTTTTAGACACACTTTCGCTTGCACACACACACACACACACACACACACACACACACACACACACACACACATACATACGCTGTAGGTCTATGTCTTGAAACCAGGCCATAGATTATCGGAAGTTGCCATGAGATACAGAAGACCAAGTACATGTACTAGATCAGTACACTAGCACAAGAGTTCTATAATTTTATTTTTTTGCTATTGGCTTTACGTCGCACCGACACAGATAGGTCTTATGGCGACGATGGGACAGGAAAGGGCTAGGACTGGGAAGGAAGTGGCCGTGGCCTTAATTAAGGTACAGCCCCAGCATTTGCCTGGTGTGAAAATGGGAAACCACGGAAAACAATCTTCAGGGCTGCCGAGAGTGGGGTTCGAACCCACTATCTCCCGAATACTGGATACTGGCCGCACATAACAGACTGCAGCCATCGAGCTTGGTCTCTATAATTATTAGCAAGTAAACTACAACACTGCTCCGATCGTCCATAATCAATCGTTCACTCGTCAATATTCACAATAATAGTAACCAAATTGTTCACTATACTGTTCAAGATTAATAGTCCCTGGATCGCGTCCTTCCGAAGTGCAAGTAGCCTTCTTTATCCCCGCTCCGTCTCGACATCTTGCTCGTGCAGACGTGACTGTCTATTCATGCGCGAGAGATTTCCTGTACTATGGTAACACGTGGCTATATACCGACCATGCCCGAAGTTTGACTTTGGGTTCGTAGCTAGCTACGAGGCTGACTTCAGGATATCCATGTCTCATGACTTGGACTCTTCGTATGACTCACCAAAGTTTCCCTGGATGTTTTTCCAAACTTCGAAATAGCAGTACGTTTCCCAACTGCCTGTACAATCTAAATTACTAGTATCTAACATGGAGACCTTTCAGCTTCAAATATTCTTATATATATATGCATGAATATTATAATAATAATAATAATAATAATAATAATAATAATAATAATAATAATAATAATAATAATAATAATAATAATAATAATAATAATAAGGTAGATCTTGAGAGACTACTGACGAAAATGAGGGCTCTTGGACTAGACAAAAGAGTGATTGTATGGTGGCTATTTTCTAGAACAGAATTCGGAGAATTAGAGTAGGTGAAGGATTATCTGACCCTGTAGTAAGAGGGGGCTTCTTCAAGGCAGTATTATAGGATCTTTGTTTTATTATACGGTATATATATATATATATATATGAGTAGAACTAGAACAACAGATGAGGATTTTTGCGGATCATGTTTTACTGTAGAGAATAATAAATATGTTACAGGATTCTGAATGACTGCAAAAAGACCTCGATGACGTTATAAGATGGACAGCAAACAATAGTATAGTGGTATATGGGGTGAAAAGTCAGGTTATAAGTTTCACCACTCGGAAAAGTCTTCTCAGTTCTCATTACCGTGGTGATGTAAGAGAGGGATACCTCATGAATATCATTAAGTACCAATGTGTTAATATACGGTAAATCGCTGGTAAGACCTCAATTCCAGTGTATGGGAACCTTATTAAAATTACCATCCCCTGCGAACCATGTAATCTTGCCGCAGTGGAGAGGCTTTTGTGTCCCAGTAAAGAAGATAACGGAGCCGCAGGCAGGGTATCTGTCAACAGACCAGACTAACGAACGTTTCGTCGAAATTGGGATAGTGGCCTTTCGGAAGTTGCAAGGGTGGGAGTCTAGATGATTGACTACTATAGCCTCGTGGTAATAACATGGCTTAGGTGTGTTGATACTGCTACATGGCTGAAAGCAACGGGAAACTACCGCCATAACTAACTCCCGAGGACATACAGATCTCTCCCTGTATGAATGATATAATGATAACGACATTCCACCAAGTAAAATATTCCGTAGGTAAAATAGTCCCCCATACGGATCTACGGTTGGCGCTACACGAAAGGGGGCAATCATCAGGAAGATGGATACCGACATTCTGAGAGTCGGAGCGTGGAATATTAGAAGCCTGAATCGTTGTGGTAGGTTAGAGAATCTGGTAAGGGAGATGGAAAGTCTAAAGTTAGATGTAGTTGGTATAAGTGAAGTAAGTTGGCAGGAAGAGCATAATTTTTGGTCAGGCGACTACAGAATTATCAACACAAAATCAGACAGGGGAAATGCAGGAGTTGGATTAATAATTAATAAATAAATATGGAAGAGGGAAAGCTACTACGACCAGCATAGGGAAAGGATTATTGTCCTCCAGACAGACACCAAGCCTATGCCCACCACAATAGTGCAGGTCTATATACCTACTACTTCAGTGCGTGATGAAGAAATCGAAAGAATATATGAAGAGATATAAGATTTAATACAATATGTACAAGCTGACGAGAATCTAATTGGGATGGGAAATCTGAATGCAGTGGTTTGATAGGGAAGAGAAGGTAATACAGTAGGAGAATTTGGATTGGGACAAAGGAATGAAAGACGAAGTCAGCTGGTTGAGTTATGCAAAGATCATAATTTAGTCCTTGCTAATACTTGTTTCATACACAACAAACGACGGCTGTATATGTGAACAAAACTTGGAGACACTGAAGGGTAACAAATAGACTTCAGTATGATTAGGAAGAGATTTGGAAGTTTTTCCGAGGAGCAGACCTGGACTCTGACCACAACTTGGTGGTCATGAAATTCCATCTGAAGTTGAAGAAATTGAAGAAAGGAAGGAATTGAAGGATATGGTGTCTAGACAAGTTAAAGAAAAGAGTGTGAGGGATTGTTTCAAAGAACATGTTGCACGAGGACGAAATTAAAAGGCAGAAGGAAAAACAATAGAGGAAGAATGGACAGTCATGAAGAATAAGGTCTGCATGGCTGCTGTAGAAAAGTTAGGAAGAAACGAAAGGTCAACTATGAATCAATGGCTAACTCAGGAGATAATAGAACTGATTGTGGAACGACGAAAGTACAAGAATGCAAAAAAATGAGGACAGAAGAGAATACAGGCGATTAAAGAATGAAGTGGATAGCAAGTGCAGGGCAGTTAAGGAGGAATGGCTTAAAGAGAAGATCAAGGATGCTGAAGGTTGTCTGGTCCTAGGAAAGGTGGATGCTGCATATAGGAAAATCAAGGAAACCTTTGGAGAGAGGAAAATTAGGCGTGTGAATATTAAGAGCTCAGATGGAAAACCATTTCTAGGGAAACAAGACAAGGCATAAAGATGGCAGGAACATGTACAACAGTTGTATCCATGTACAGAAGTAGATGATGTGGTTCTGGAACAAGAAGAGGCTGTTGATGCTGATGAAATGGAATACGCAATTTCGAGGTCAGAATTCGACATAGCATTAAGAGACCTGAAAACAAGGCACCTGGAATTGATGACATTCCCTCTGAATTACCGACTGCCTTATGAGAAACCATTATGGCGAGGTTATTTCTTTTAGTGTGTAAGAAGTAAAATATAGGAAAAGTGCCATCCATATTTCTGCAGAATGTTGTTATACCCGTTCCCAAGAAAGCCGGTGCTGACAAGTGTGAAAACTACCACACAATTAGTTTAGTATTTCACGCCTACAAAATTTGAACACTTAATATTTACAGAAGAATGGAAATACAAGTAGAAACTGAGTTGGGAGAAGGTCAATTTGGTTTCGGAAGAAATGTAGGAACACGTGAAGAAATCCCGACTTTATGTGTGATCGCAGCGGACCGAATTAAGAAGGTAAATCCCACGTATATGGAATTCGTAGATCTAGAAAATGCATTCGATAATTGATTGGACCAAGCTGTTTGAGATTCTGAAGGTGATTGGGTTCAGATACCGAGAACGAAGGATTTTCCACAATCTGCATAAAAATCAGTCTGCAGTGGTAAGAATCGAGGCCATTGGAAAAGAAGCAGCAATCTAGAAAGGGGCAAAGCAATGCTGCATTCCAATGTAAGGAGAGGAAATCAAAACCCTGACATTAGCCGATGATATTGTTAATTTATCTGAGACTGCAGAAGATCTGGAGAAATTTCTGAATGGTTTGGACAGAGTGTTGGGGAAGGAGTACATGATGAAAATAAATAAGCCGAAAAGAAATGTAATGGGGTGGAGTCGAACAGCATCAGGCGATGTAGAAATACATTATGAACTGAAGTCTTGAAGGAAGTAGATAAATATTGTTAGTTGCGTAGTAAAATAACTAACTGTGCTAGAAGTAAGGAAGGTGCAGGCAAGCACAAGCAAGGAAGGCCTTTCTTAAGGTAAGTCATTTGCTCACTTCGAACATTGTATAAGAATTAGAAAGATGTTTTTGAAGACTTTCATTTGGAGCGTAGAATTGCATGGAATGAAACATGAACGATAACTCGCTCAGAATGAAAGAAAATTGAAGCTTTTGAAATATGGTGTTACAGAAGAATGCTGAAGGGGAGATTGGCAGATCGAATTACGAATTGATACAGTATATACTGAACCGAGTTAGTGAGAGGTTTCCGATTTGGCTAAATTTGACCAGAGGAAGAGACAGAATGACAGGACACATCTGACGACTCTCAGGATTTATTCAGTTAGTTTTTAAGGGAAGTTTAGGCGGTATGAATGGTAGGGGTAGACCAAGGTATGAAATTGACAAACAGATCAGATCAGATGTAGGACGTACTAATTTCGTAAAAATGAAATAATAGCACAGGATAGGGTGGCATGTGGCATGGGGAGGGGGGCTGCATGAAATCACTCTACGGAGTGATGACTCAAGCAACAACAACAATGTTACTTGATTTGAGAACTGGAAAAAGCTCTAAAGAAAGCCAGCACCATTTGTTCCGCGTGATTTACGACAAAAGAGAAGTGCTACGAAACTTTGGCGACTATTAGGCTGCGAAGACGAGCTGCTTGACTATCGAGCAACCGGCGAAGTGGCGTGAAGTGACATTAGTACGAGGATCGATTAGCGCCTGGGAGACTGATTGCCTCGGATCGAGTAGGGGTATTTCTGTCGCCTTGACAAATAATACTGTAATGTATTCGAAACGTCGGCAAGCTGTACGGAATGTACAGAAAACAACAACACGGTTCAACCCGAAAGAACTAAATAATTCTAGATACCGTGGAAGCTTCACATCAGAGTTCTTAAAAGTAGGAATAATCATATGAAGATAAGATTAGAATTCAAAAGGGAAAATTAGCACAAGACGAGTAGGTATCGGAAGTTCATGTCCTGAAAAGTGTATAAACATACATGCATTTATGCCCTAAAGTGTAGCTAAATACGCATTATGAATTCGAGATCATTTGCAAAAAATAAAATTGTTTTTAACTTACGTCGTTATTCCGTGGATTTTGAAGTGCCATGCTCATCATCGGTGAATTCTTCATTATTACAATTAAGAACTAGGGAGTGACTGATGCTTTCCTGGGTCAATTTTCGGCTGTTGTCCCTCAGCAAATATTTGTAACGCGAAAAACGCCTTTCTACATCGCATGAAGTGACAGGGGCATTCCCAAATACTTCAAACTGTTGTGTAAATAATGGCTCTTCTGTTGGTGTTATGGGTGCTTTGCCTTCTACAAAATGAAAATTTTTCAAGCAGTACATTGTACGCAGGATTTTTGGAGTGAATGTTTGTTAATTTTAGTTTCACTGCTTCTCCTACAATCCCTGGAAGTGTTTTTGAACTGGATACGGTTTTGTCAAATTTTGCAAATGACTGGTGTAAAAGAATCCCGACTGCTTCCAAAAACGCTTTAGGAATACAATGAAAGGGATCTGTTATAAACACAAGGTTACTTTCTAATGCTTTGATTGAGAATGTTTACTGAGCCAGCTCAATAGACGCTGCTTCATTGGGATCTAGTTCTTTTACAACTTCTCTACTTTTCGGTAAATGTTCAGAATAATAGAGCGGAGCCTCAAGCCGTGATCACCAGGGCAGTAAAATACGTTGTGGTGGTAAGGGAATATCAGGTGCTATTGTTATTCATATCTGAACAAATATTTTCTTAAAAGACGACACTAACGTGTCCACTAATGGGTAGCACGAACGATAGTCTCTCCTCTGCGATGGATTCCATGTGTATGGCGTGTTAAGTGAATTAAATTAGGGAAAGTACATTTTAACTTTTTCCTAGATTTAATCACGTAACTAGCTGCGACCGTTACCATAAGGAGTGCACTGTTGTACCTAATACAACCAGACCACAACAGTTACTTTGAATCAATGGCAAACTGAGTTACTGTTGTGTTGTTAGTGACCTACGTTAAGAAGATAAGGGGTAGTTAGATGTTCTTTCCTAATGGCTCCATCTACTGTATTCGTTACAAAACGACCTTCAAAGTCCGTTGCTTCGTCAACACTAACCCATACTAGCGGCGTGCATTATTCGAACTTGAGACGGGTAACCAAGGCACATCATCATGTGCCTTGCTGCATATGCAACCAGTAACACGCATGAGTGGAGCGTGTAAGCTAAAATGCCCGAGTTTGCTCCAATTCGCTCGACAGGGCATGTTGCTGGCTACGGAGGATCGCCTTGCTTGCGTTACTGACGTTACAAGCAATGTGGTTTCTCCAGATATAGGGAAGCCCTTGTTTATAAAGGGCAAAGCCCGGGAATTCGGAGGTATAAAAGGGCGAAAGAATGGTTGAGTTAACCGTTAGTTTTGAGGTGAAGTTCACCATGCCACGTGAATAGACGCACAGCGTTATGGTTAAAATTCAAAGCAGTGAATATAAACTGATCAAGAGAGATGGGCTCAGTTCTGATGTTTGGAAGAAGTTCCTGCTTGTGGCCACTGAAGATAGTCAGCAGACAGGTTATGTTTCCTGTGAAATGTGCAATACACTGTTAACATGTAAACCCAGTACAGTTCATTTAAAAACACGTTTCACGATTTAATACTGGCTTTTTCTCGCCAATTATTGCCTGACATTACAAAGCAAACCATAAATAGCGCCTGTGTTTTCATGTGTGCCAAAGATTTTCGACCGAGCTCGATAGCTGCAGTCGCTTAAGTGTGGCCAGTATCCAGTACTCGGGAGATAGTAGGTTCGAGCCCCACTGTCGGCAGCCCTGAAAATGGTTTTCCGTGGTTTCCTATTTTCACACCAGGCAAATGCTGGGGCTGTACCTTAATTAAGGCCACGGCCGCTTCCTTCCCACTCCTGGCCCTTTCCTGTCCCATCGTCGCCGTAAGACCTATCTGTGTCGGTGCGACGTTAAGCAGCTAGCAGGAAAAGAAGATGTACGACCATTAAACACTGTTGCCGGAGAAGGCTTTAAAGAATTAGGGCAGGAACTGATTAATATTGGTGCTAATTTTGGAAAAGTAGATTGTTGATGTGTTACCGCATCCTTCCACCATCAGTAGAAACGTCCAAGCAAAGGCAGATGAAATACGAAGCGAAATAATGCCGCTGATTATTTCTGCTATGCACGACAAATGTTTCTTGGCTACTGTTGATATGCGGACTGACCGATACAACTAAACCCATTATCTGACACTGACTACGCAGCGTATAGACAGAGAGTGGAAGCTCATCAGTAATGTGTTTTTTACTACAAAATTTCCAAATACAAAGAAAACAAGTGCAAGTATAATTGAGGAAGTTCGTGAAAGAATGTCCGAGTTAAACATTCCTCAGTGTGATTATAAAGACATGTTTTTGTAACAGATCAGGGTTCAAACATAAAGAAAGCTTTCGAAGGTCATAGACGTCTGCCTTGTGCTGCTCACTGCATAAATACAGCACTTGCGCACGTATTTGATGACACGAGGTTCCTTGTGGAAGATGCTCCAGTATCTGCAAACACAATAAACGCCACAAAAGGCAGTAGTTAGGTATTTGAAAAAAGTGGTCTTGCTGCCCAGTTTCAAACAACGGTACGGCAAGAAGTAATGACGAGGTGGAATAGTCTCTATTCTATGTTACAGTCTGTTTTTAAGCAGTATGATCAAATTGTTGCACTGTTGCGAAATCATAATGCCTTACAAAAGTCATATGGCTTCAGTTATGAGGTTGCAGAAGAGATTGTAGCTTTCCTTAAACCATTCAAAGAAGTAACCGATGATCTGGAACATGACACAGCACCAACAATTCACTTAGTGCTATTGTGGTTCCATACACTGCGGCAGCACTGCTCAGACAGTGAGGTATTTGTTAATGATTGATTTCTTCAGTTTCTGTCACTCAAGTAATATGCATCTAGTGATTACATTAATATTATGTTGAACACTGATTTTACTTTCAGTAAATCTGTAAAATAAAAATCAGAGCTCACAAGCTATTAAGTGAAAAGGTACAGGTCTCAACTGTACACAAAATAGCCATATTTCTATGCCTCCGTTTCGCCACCTGAAAATGTTAGAAGAAGATGAAAGGAAGGGCGTAATGGACGAACTCAGGCGTATCTGTATAACATATGACATACCAGGTTCGTAATATAATTTGCTGTGCGTAGTTACGTAAGTGATTGTATTGCAACGTCCATCGGACATCATGTTAATTTTCTTTATTTCTAATTTTATATTTTTCTCTCTGTAGATACTTCACGTCGCACTGCGCATGCATCGACCAGCCTAAAAGAGTCTCCAAAGAAGAAGAAGATCAAATTCAGTGAGTGGATAAGCGACAGCTCAGCTGCTGGCGACGAAGTAGGGATGTACTGCAATATGAATGCTGGTGAAGATGATGACGACCTACTGCGATGGTGGAAGGAACACGAAATCAGTCTGCCTAGTCTGTCAATAATTGCCAGACGAACGTTGTGGATCCCAGCAACCACTGCAAGTAGCGAAAGAAACTTTAGTGAAGCTGGAATGCCTTTAACGAATCGTAGGACTCAATTAGACCCACACCAACTCAATGACTTGTTATTAATTCATAACCATCAGACCAATATGTAATTAGTTTGCAATGAATTCCCAGTTCGGAGCTAGAGTTTGTGCACTAGCCATAGAAAACCTTGAACAAAGAGGAATTTTTTAATTACTTTTGAGGTTTATGTTTAACTTTATGTGCTATAATGACTTAACTAGGACAGTTGATATAAAATGTGTTTGGTATAGTTATTAGTGAATATGCATTAATAATGTGTATTTAGTTTCCGCATAATAGCAGTAAAGTATACTAGCCAGGAGGAATACACGTGACAGCACGTGCAATTCATTAACAATTTCTTCGACAGCAGCAATATTTACTATATTATTTTCCAGTATTGCTTACCTGTATATACGAGGCCGCCCGAGTTCAGTATATTGTAGAATCACAGCCTAAAAGTACGAGTTTAAGTATTGACAGTTACATGCCCAGTCAGAAGTCCACCATTGAGGCAAAAGCGAATGTTTCAATAGATAAAGGTGCGCGAGACAAACAGCAGAGTACGGCTAAACAAGAACGAGGGGAGACGAGCACTTCTTCCTGTGACTGAGACAGCGCGTGCAGGAGCGAGTATGAAGTGGCAAGGTCGAACGACCATAGCTCGCCTCGCCTGTGAGAAGCGAACTTCGGTCATAGCCATACTCGACAAATATGATCCGATCATAGAGTGTGTTTTGCACGACACTAACCCATACGTATTCACTTCTTAAAGACTTCTGAATATTGGACATTACTTTCTCGTAACACCAGCTGACATAAATTTTGTGTGAAGTGCTTTCATCTGGAATAATTTCATTGGGGTTTTTGTGAAGGAAATTTCTGAGTGTTGGATTGTTGAGGTCAGCGGCTGACTCCTTATGTTTGGAAGTGTTTATATGCTGCAATACTTGATACCGTTCTTCACTACCTACTTTCTTATCGCATGCCTTACAATATAGCATTTTAGAATCTGTAGAATAATTTCAGAAAAAATACTCTTCTTGTTAGCCTTTAAGCCTACCTGCACTACTTAATTTAGTTTTCGGCATGATGTACACTGTGTGAATATTAAGCAACAATGTACACACAAACGTAACACAGTCACGTTCCACAACTCACAGGCACCGCACTCAGCACTGTTAAGACAACTGGGCTAAACGAAATATCCAATCAGCTGCTACCGAAGCTGCACAACTGCTATTACATAAGAGTGATTTGCCACGTGAAACCCTTACACTGTGATTCCCAACAGTGTTGTCAACCTCCATAAAGAGTAAGCCGCTTCTTAGTCATGGAAAAATAGTTAAATCCCTATGCCGAAAACGGCAAATCAATTTTGTGTAGCTAAAATACTTCAAAAAGTAGCTAATTCCCTATACAAGCAGTATTTCCTTTTCAATTTCTTGTAGCTAAACAATAACCTCAAAACCACTTGGTGTAGTGTAAAATAAAAAGATTGGTAAATATGATTGCCAAGCGAGTGTGGGGAAACACCAAGATTGCATCATAGACGCATCACCAATCAAGTATCGTTGGTGAGCCATGCTTCCCTGCTCGCTATTCTGCTGCTCTTTGCTGAAGCATCATCATCATCATCATCATCTGTTTACCCTCCAGGTTCGGTTTTTCCCTCGGACTTAGCGAGGGATCCCACCTCTACCGCCTCAAGGGCGGGGTCCTGGAGCTTCAGACTCTTGGTCGGGGGATACAACTGGGGAGTATGACCAGTACCTCGCCCAGGCGGCCTCACCTGCTATGCTGAACAGGGGCCTTGTGGAGGGATGGGAAGATTGGAAGGGATAGGCAAGGAAGAGGGAAGGAAGCGGCCGTGGCCTTAAGTTAGGTACCATCCCGGCATTCGCCTGGAGGAGAAGTGGGAAACCACGGAAAACCACTTCCAGGATGGCTGAGGTGGGAATCGAACCCACCTCTACTCAGTTGACCTCCCGAGGCTGAGTGGACCCCGTTCCAGCCCTCGTACCACTTTTCAAATTTCGTGGCAGAGCCAGGAATCGAACCCGGACCTCCGGGGGTGGCAGCTAATCACGCTAACCACTACACCACAGAGTGCTGAAGCATAATAAGCTAAATGCTCATTTCTTATCTGAATGAGCCCTCTTATCTATGAGTCATCGCTGTCATCAATCACATTCCTTGCACTCGCGGAACATATTACACATTAGTAGAAAATGCCAGGGCATGCATTTTTAAGCATAATAAAATTGATAACTTTTAATATGTTATTTTGGGCATAAAACCCAAAATATGATGCATCGATTAAAAAGACAAAATATGCATTTTTATGCAGAATAAAATTGGTCATATTCTGCTCAGATATTAGTGATTTGCATGAATCATTAGCAGCATATTCATACAATTACAGGAAAAATACATGCAAATGTTTGAACTTCGGATCCGTATTTATGAGAGGACTTGAAGATTGGAATAATTTACCGAGGGAGAGGTTCGATACATTCCAACTTATATGACATAATTTAAGAAAATATTAGATAAACATCTAAGTCTCCATGGCTCAGGCGGCAGCGCGTCGGTATTTCACCGCTGGATATCGTGGTTCAAACCCCGGTCACTCCATGTAAGATTTGTGCTGGACAAGGCGGAGGCAGGACAAAAGACGAACAACTAGGCAACTATGTTAAAGCGATGCAAAGAAAGTAATCTACTGTAACGTCCCAATCGCCTGCTCTTCGATCTGGCAACTCGTCCAAGGAGAAGCATATACTATCCGCCCAGCGCTGACTGAAATGTGAAGTGCTGGGAGCGTTCGTGGACTGAAGCAACGAAGACTGAGCGAGTAATCATTTGGTGGAATGAAATGGGAAGGCTCGAATGACAAAACACTAAATGTGCTTTAGAAATACAAACGTAAATTGAAACTGAATGGTCTTACGCTAAAGATATGACCGAAAGAACTTCGGCACAATCCTACAAGTTATTTTCTTAGAGTATAAGTAAATTGCATAGCTGTAGTTGCAGAAGAAGTATTTACTTACCTTTCACATAGAACAGAACTAGTGGAGCACTTTGTCAGTAATAAGAAAATTATGTTTGAGTTGAATTATTTTAAGACGAATATATTACCCAATGGTCTCAAACATCAAAATTTCACACCCGCACTCCCGTGCGTTGCATTTGGAATCCGAATCAGATGATGAATTATTAAACTTTATGTGATTTTTAACTACTGGAAAGAAGATAAAACCTAGAGGGATGAGCAACTATTTAAAGAGAAGAATTAGTCGTGCCATGTTCGTGTTAAGTAGTGAATTTTCTGATGCCGAATTTAAGAAATATTTTCATTTTAGCAGAGATCAGTTTGATGAGATGACAACTGAACTGAGCTTGATTTGAAAGAAAGTGAATGCAACGCTGAACAGTCTATCGGAACAAAAGAAAAATTAACAATATACATATATATGGTGTGTCCGGGCTGAGTGGCTCAGATGGTTGAGGCGCTGGCCTTCTGATCCCAATTTTGCACTTTCGATCCTGGCTCAATCTGGAGGTATTTGAAGGTTCGCAAATACGCCAGCCTCGTGTCGGTAGATTTACTGGCACGTAAAAACTCCCGAGAGACAAAATTCTGACACCTCGGCGCTTAAATTCATGCGTGACCTGTTTTGCTGACTAGAACATACATAAGTAACGTATTAATTCGAAATTATTATTCATAGCAATCACGTGCAGTGACCCCAATTAATTTCTTGTGTGCAAAGATATCAACCACGATCACTTCACAATCATAAAATCAAACCCCATGGCACTACCGCCCTTGAATGGCCTTGGCCTACCAAGCGACCGCTGCTCAGCCCGAAGGGCTACAGATTACGAGGTGTTGTGTGGTCAGCACGACGAATCCTCTCGGCCGTCATTCTTGGCTTTCTAGACCGGGGCCGCTATCTCACCGTCAGATAGCTCCTCAATTCTAATCACGTAGGCTGAGTGGACTTCGAACCAGCCCTCAGGTCCAGATAAAAATCCCTGATCTGGCCGGGAATCGAACCCAATTATGGCAGTCCTTACACAATTTGCTTATGATTAAAAAATTGGCTAGACAGCATTCTAATGCTAACCTCGCGGCATTTATCGCAACCTATGCGTTCATTGCAATTATGTGCAGTGTCCTCAATTTATTTCTTCTGTGTAAAGACTACAATCACGTTTACTTAATAATCATGTCATATCTTAGGCATATTTGTTTGAGATTCAAAAATTCGGCTCGACAGCTATCGAACCTCTTTTCAAAATACAGGATGAAGCGAAATTCGCGCACTCGGGCGTCGCAGCGCGACTCCTCACATGCCAGCAATAAAAAATGTCTCTCACAAAAGTTCGCCCTGCGAGTATATCCTGCAGAAAAAGAACGTTGAAGAGTGGCAATCTGGCAACACTGTAACCATATGTAGGGTAACTACCTCTGTCAGCACATCCTACCGATGCTGTACAGTTGGTGCAGTGGACAGTGGACAGACAGCATGCAGGAGCTCGAGGGTTCGATCCTGGGTTGAGGCGCACTTTTTTATTTGCTAATTTCCATCGGACACTACATACTGTAATACAGTAAGACAACGTTTCTTAGGTCACATGTGTCCTAAATTTACAAAATTTAGTAAAGCTGAACACGTTGTAACGCATTAGTAGATGAAGAGGTGCGAACAAAATTCACGCCCACGACGTGGAAAGGGCGTCTTTCAAAGCTGACCAATGAAAACGAATGTTCGTCCATTTCTAGAATAGGAGTATGTAAGTGCAAATGGTTTCTACAGGACGCGCTGCAATCGCTGTTGACGGTTAAGATGCCAGATACCATACCATCTGGACTACATTTCATCATCATCATCATCATCATCCGTTTACCCTCCAGGTTCGGTTTTTCCCTCGGACTTAGCGAGGGATCCCACCTCTACCGCCTCACGGGCAGCAGTGTCCTGGAGCTTCAGACTCTTGGTCGGGGATACAACTGGGGAGTATGACCAGTACCTCGCCCAGGTGGCTTCACCTGCTATGCTGAACAGGGGCCTTGTGGAGGGATGGGAAGATTGGAAGGGATAGGCAAGGAAGAGGGAAGGAAGCGGCCGTGGCCTTATGTTAGGTACCATCCCGGCATTCGCCTGGAGGAGAAGTGGGAAACCACGGAAAACCACTTTCAGGATGGCTGAGGTGGGAATCGAACCCACCTCTACTCAGTTGACCTCCCGAGGCTGAGTGGACCCCGTTCCAGCCCTCGTACCACTTTTCAAATTTCGTGGCAGAGCCGGGAATCGAACCCGGGCCTCCGGGGGTGGCAGCTAATCACGCTAACCACTACACCACAGAGGCGGACTGGACTACATTTACGAAATAAAATAAATACGCCTGAAACCGGGATCGACGGCCTCGACCTCCCGCATGCTTGCCCACAACTCTATCCACTGCACCAACTGCACAGCACGGCTTTTGAGTGCTGACAGAGGTAGTTACCCTACATGTGGTTACAATGTTGCCAGATTGCCACTCTTCAACGTTCTTTTTCTGCCGGATATACTCGCAGGACGAACTTTTGTGAGAGACATTTTTTTATTGCTGGCATGTGAGGAGTCGCGCTGTGACGCCCGAGTGCGCGAATTTCGCTTCACCCTGTATATGATCTGATCTGATTATTAACTGCACCTCTCTATGACCGACATCACTATTCCTCTTATAATGTTGCTAGGATAAGTGCTTTATATCGTGATCGCTTCTTAAGAGAAAAAGTGTTCGTCAAGAGAAGTCACCAAGGCTGACATTCACCTTTTTCTTTTCGAAAGTATGCAATTCTTTTTCGTGTGTGTATGTACAAGTATTATCTGTACGTCAGTTGTTAATACAGTGTGCTTCTCTCCCACCGGGGCCGGGAGACAACATGCATGTTCCGAGCGGTATATTCATAATCGTCCGCCTCTGTGGTGTAGTGGTTAGCGTGATTAGCTGCCACCCCCGGAGGCCCGGGTTCGATTCCCGGCTCTGCCACGAAATTTGAAAAGTGGTACGAGGGCTGGAACGGGGTCCACTCAGCCTCGGGAGGTCAACTGAGTAGAGGTGGGTTCGATTCCCACCTCAGCCATCCTGGAAGTGGTTTTCCGTGGTTTCCCACTTCTCTTCCAGGCGAATGCCGGGATGGTACCTAACTTAAGGCCACGGCCGCTTCCTTCCCTCTTCCTTGCCTATCCCTTCCAATCTTCCCATCCCTCCACAAGGCCCCTGTTCAGCATAGCAGGTGAGGCCGCCTGGGCGAGGTACTGGTCATACTCCCCAGTTGTATCCCCGACCAAGAGAGTCTGAAGCTCCAGGACACTGCCCTTGAGGTGGGATCCCTCGCTAAGTCCGAGGGAAAAACCAAACCTGGAGGGTAAACAGATGATGATGATGATGATGATGATGATGATATTCATAATCTCCTGTGTATTCTATTACCGGTTTTATTACACTTATTGCTTATTCATGCACCCAATATCCTTTATCATGAGTACTAACCTTTTCTTGCAGGCGGTGTTGAAAGTGGTGTCCTTCAGCATTCAAACATTCCTGGCATCTCCTAATGAAATTACTATTCACACGCATATATTCCTGTTGCGTAATTGTCATAATCACTGTTCTTATATTTTTAAAGTTCATCTATGGTGTGAGGATTATTTGTGTAAACTTTATTTTTTAGGTTCACCCACAGATAAAAGTAGCACACTTTATGATCGGGGGTGCCAGGTGGGGGGGGGGGAGCATAACCCTTTCGATGTTATCCTATTATCAAAAACCGCCTCTATGTCTTGCAAAGCATCATGTGCAGTATGAGCTGTGGCAGAATCCCGTTGGAAATAGTCGTAGCCTTACCTGTGGACATTTGGAAAAATATGGGGCCATTCTGCAGTTACAGCACATCTAATTAATTCTGCTGTACCTTCAGCCACATGTGCTCTTGCAACAAACGTATCGCTTCATGGCTTCCTACGACACACAATCTCGAGTAATTGACCGCCTCGTGGTTATGCAGCGAATCAGCATGAGATTACGAAAACACCGTGCATATGCATGTCGACTGCGGGACAAACTGTACCTCGTCATAACCGACACCACTACCTCTCTTCTGTGTGCAAAGCAAAAATGCTAGGGCCGCATCTTAATATCGTCAGCTAGGGTGCGCATATTATTATTATTATTATTATCTGTAACGTAGTTGTTATGACCGACAATACACTCTTCCTTCTGTGTGCAGAAGGGTCGTATGATCTCACAGTGAACACTTAACATATACATTTGTGAATACCATCATCCTCTGTCTGTGAGAGCCAGGATGTGTAGCATACAGCTGAGTCTGACATACTGCAATGCTTTCAGCTAGCTGACTCTTATAACCTACCTGAGTCTGGCAAACTGCAATGCTTGTAACTAGCTGAGTCTTATAACCTAGCTGAGACTGGCATATTGCAATGCTTGTAACTAGCTCAGTCTAACAACATAGTTGAGTCTGGTAAACTGCAATGCTTGTAACTAGCTGAGTCTTATAACCTACCTGAGTCTGGGATACTGCAATTCTTGTAACTAGTTGAGTCTTATAACCTACCTGAGTCTGGCATACTGCAATTCTTGTAACTAGCTGTGTCTTATAACCTAGCTGAGACTGGCATACTGCAATTCTTGTAACTAGGTGAGTCTTATAACCTAGCTGAGACTGGCATACTGCAATGCTTGTAACTAGCTCAGTCTTATAACCTAGCTGAGACTGGCATACTGCAATTCTTGTAACTAGTTGAGTCTTATAACCTAGCTGAGACTGGCATACTGCAATGCTTATGATAAAGGTGTAGAACCAAAAGTCGTTTATCAACATCACTCAAAGAGATTACGGAAAGCATCATCCTCACACAAAACAATATTCGACATATATTTAAAGAGCTCGAACGTATTTAACCAGATACTGATTTCTTCTTGGTGACAGATCTCGGTATACCTTTACAGGAGGTTTTGAATTCGACTACATAGAAACAAGTTCTCCCGTTTCTTTCACATTAACTATCTCCAAACGGTCTCAAGTCTCTGTTACCCTACATAGACGTATCATACTGAAACGATCCCAACCTACTCGTAGAACGTCCGCAAATTCTGAAGGCCTCTGAAGGCCTCTTGTAACTAGTTGAGTCTTATAACCTACCTGAGTCCTAGAGATTCTAGAAATGAGGAATTACGTCATACGGGTATTATTGAGTAATGGATCATCAAAAGCAAGATCTCAATTGTAGAGGTAAACTTCGCACAGGAGTTTAATAGGCCACCTCGTCACACCTACCGTCGCAGACGTGTCATCACGCTGAAGAGCTGTAAAAAAACAAAGTGTCTTGAACGCGTTTATCCGTTGAAGTAGTAAAAATTTCTTTCATAAATGGCTTAGTTTTAATAACACCTTCAATTCTTAGATTAGTAAAGAATCGAAGTATCTGTCCATAGAAACTTCGAAGGGGCCACAGTAGGTATGTTGTCAGGCGCTACTGTCTGTGGACAAGCACACATCAGTTCTGAATGGCCAATGAGTTCGGTGACCACTGGTGTCCGGATCGCCATTCTTGTTCTCTACTTGACATCTCTTAAGACAATGAGTTCGGTGACCACTGGTGTCCGGATCGCCATTCTTGTTCTCTACTTGACATCTCTTAAGACAATGAGTTCGGTGACCACTGGTGTCCGGATCGCCATTCTTGTTCTCTACTTGGCATCTCTTAAGACAATGAGTCCGGTGACCACTGGTGTCCGGATCGCCATTCTTGTTCTCTACTTGGCATCTCTTAAGGCAATGAGTTCGGTGACCACTGGTGTCCGGATCGCCATTCTTGTTCTCTACTTGGCATCTCTTAAGACAATGAGTCCGGTGACCACTGGTGTCCGGATGGCCATTTATGTTCTCTACTTGACATCTCTTAAGACAATGAGTTCGGTGACCACTGGTGTCCGGATGGCCATTTATGTTCTCTACTTGGCATCTCTTAAGACAATGAGTTCGGTGACCACTGGTGTCCGGATGGCCATTTATGTTCTCTACTTGGCATCTCTTAAGACAATGAGTCCGGTGACCACTGGTGTCCGGATCGCCATTCTTGTTCTCTACTTGGCATCTCTTAAGGCAATGAGTCCGGTGACCACTGGTGTCCGGATCGCCATTCTTGTTCTCTACTTGGCATCTCTTAAGACAATGAGTTCGGTGACCACTGGTGTCCGGATGGCCATTTATGTTCTCTACTTGACATCTCTTAAGACAATGAGTTCGGTGACCGGATGGCCATTTATGTTCTCTACTTGGCATCTCTTAAGACAATGAGTTCGGTGACCACTGGTGTCCGGATCGCCATTCTTGTTCTCTACTTGGCATCTCTTAAGACAATGAGTCCGGTGACCACTGGTGTCCGGATGGCCATTTATGTTCTCTACTTGACATCTCTTAACCAATAGCCAATGAGTTTGGTTCTCACTGGTGTCTGGATGGGCATTTTTGCTCTGTACTTGATATCTCTTTGGCATGTACAGCAAGGATGTACTCGACACGACCTAATACGTTAAAAGTCTATTTCGAGTCTGTAAAGGGTTGTTAATTTCACGGGCCTTTATTCCACTGAGCAAGTGTGTTGTATGGTGATGAAACGAGTGATAAAAGCTTTTATTGTTCACAATGTGCTACTGTAGTTCAAGAATAATTCAGAACGGTTCTTCCTCTTCAGACTTCAGCTATTGACTTCTGAATGAAGGATTCTACCATACATTTCCAAGTATTCCTGTCTTGAGTCACTTGATCTCGTTCAAACTGTCTGCTTGATGCATCCAGTTATCTCTCCTGGGGGTTTACTAACATTCCTCTTGCGTTCCCACGGCCTCCAGGGAATAATGCTTGCCGTCCATCAGCCTCGTGGAATGTGGAGGAGGCAAAACTTTGAAAAGAAAGAATTGGGAAATGAGATGACCGCAAAAAAGGATTCAACAGGACGTCTCTCAGGATAGAACTACGGAAAACGCACCCCAGCCACGATAACTGGATGAAGCTCTTTGAATTCGGGATATAGTGAGTTAGAACCCTGTACTTCAATTTAGAAAACGCTCTTTGGGATTAGGCTTAGGTTGCTTAGGATTTTTTATTGTACCTGAGTTAGCGATGATGATGATGATGACGATGATGATCGTTGTTGTTAAAAGAAGCCTAACACCTAAGTCATCGCCCCCTGGACGCAGTTAATAATTACATCTATGTGTTGAATTCTGCGAATGATCTCACAGTGTATAAATTTCAGCCAGTGGCAGGGGCAATGGCTGTTCACGCGAGTGGTATGGAAAATATTTCACTATTTATGATAATCGGTTATAAAAGTAAGTTTATTTCAGGGGTGAGCTGGTGGCTCTCTGGCGTTGGCAATTAATACATCATTCATGATTCACTTTTCGAAATGTCCAGCTCCTTGGCGAAATAGCGTAGTACAGAAGTTCCCGGATTCGATTCCCAGCCGGGTCGGGGAAATTCGATCTTAAATGGTTAATTCTCTTGGCTCGAGAAAAAGATGTTTGTGCTGTCTGCAACGTTCTCGCAACTCATACACCACACACAACACTATCCTCCAGCACAATAACATAAAGTTGCCTTTGCACGGCAGGGTCTGCCTTGTAAGAGAAGTACCAGGCTAGCAATAGCCGCACGAAATATAATAATAATAATAATAATAATAATAATAATAATAATAATTTATTTTTATTATTACCAGGGACTTATCGTGAAACGCAGAGGAATAGGAAGCGCCTGGGGTGAGTGGCTGGACTTAGAGCAACAATTTACCTTAATAATAATTGGAAATTTTAGTTCTTTCCTTTCTTAAAATTCAGAGTAGTAATATAACGACAATAACAAGAAACTGTTGAAATATTACTTGGTGATAATCACATTAACAGCGAGCTCATCAGCTCCAATACTACATTGGACTTTAAGGTCCTTAATTAAGTACAGTATTAATTGGGAGATACTCCCCAATCGTTAATCTATATATGAAAGAGCATAATTGCCTCTGACAGGTACAGTAATGTGAAAGAGCATAGTTGCTCCGAACAGGTACACATTAAAGAGTCTGAGCGCCGAATATATAGAGGCTAGATTCAGTCAAGCCGTATGTTGCTATATGCATTTCAATTACACTGGTAACAACTAGAGTGTTCATACACAGGTTGGCCCATGGTGGGCTTATCATTTTAAAGTTCCACATACAGGTAAAGTACTGTTCCCCAAGGGAACCTAAACGTAGACACGGTTACCGTAAAACAATAAAGAATATACAGGGGCATATTACCCCCTTCTACTAGGTCTTAAGAAGCAAAAGAAACGGTTACAACAAAACAGGCCATGAACAAAAGGCAAGGAGGCGAAACACCAGCACTTCTTAGAAGGATGTTCTTTAGAAGACAAGAACATAAGTGGCCTTAAGGCCCGATGACAAAGAGGATAATCCCATACTCAAAGGGTAAGTTAAGGGGAACGTTTAAAGCCAGAGACAAATTTCCAAAATTTAGTGGTTGAAAACCTTAGTCACTCAGCTCGAAAGTAGAACGGGAGAGTTCCGAAGGACACCACTCGTGCTTCTTCACATTAAATGTTTTCCCAATAGGGAATAAAAATAGAGTCGGATGACTGCGTAGAAGGTCCTACATTTCAGCCCCCAAAAAGAAAAGATTACATATTCGATTTTAAGGAAAACTGCTGAAATCGTCACCTAAAAACTCATGCCGGCACAATCACATGTTTAGGCAAATTCTGCCATTACCTGTTAGCACTGGTTCTTCTTCAAGCCAGCCACGCCCTACCTCCTGGTCCCCTCTAACCTCCGTTAAGTCACACTCTCAAACACCGGTGAAAATCAGACAAGACGGCCCTAAACCGTTCTCCTTAAATAGCTCCGCGGAGAAAAGTTCTAGATTAAATTAAAATCCAGAGCGCTGATAGGCTAAATTTCCAAACACTCCCCGGGTATGATTGGCTAGAGATCTTAGTTACATGCATGAAATAGGCAGATTATATTAGAAGAAAAACCAGGTTAAGTGTTGACAACTTCGGAATATAAAAAACATTAAGCAGAAAGAAGGTTTATCAACTACAACAAATTAAATATATTCTTAAATTAATTTGGTCTTAGACCACTAGAGATCGCTAGAAAATAGATGGCAACGCCATCTAACCATCGGAGAAGAAAGTTTTAGAAAGTCTTAAACGTTCTTGGTCACTGTCATATGTGGCCATAGTGGAGAAGGAGCGCAGTTTAAATACCCGGCGAATGTCTACCCCTGGTGCAATTATTATTATTATTATTATTATTATTATTATTATTATTATTATTATTATTATTATTATTATTATTATTATTGAACTTTTAATTATGTAATACATGCTGTACTCTTGCCACACGAAATTACTGTTATGTAACATTCGAAATAATGCAATTTATGCTGGAGTGCGTTCCCTCAATACATCATTCACGTAGATTACTAATGGATTGAAGCTCGTTGTGGCATGCATTGAGCGAGAAGTATACATAGAGGACTCTAAATTCGGCATTCCTACTTCTGTGAGTGTCCCTCCTCCATTACTTCCAAATTAGTCTTTGTGTGTTTTAATTCCCTTTCTGGGTAACGTTTAAGGTACCGTAATGCTAATTAATGACATCGAGGTGACCGTGTTCGTGTCATCTCATCTCAGGAGATTAAGCGTGTCTTACTAAATGGGGTAATTAACAGCACTGCGAGACTCCGGTTAAGTAAACTGCTAAAAGCTTGGTAGAAACGGACTTCTCCAGCAAGGTGTTGTAATTACATGGTCTCCTCTGTCAGTTAGCAGGAACTGGGAAGGAATCCTGGGTTATAAAAATGAGTAATTATTCTAAATAGGATAAGACTGGAACACTCATTACAACATTTACGATTATTACGTTTAAAGCTTACCACGCCCTGAAGCACAATTTCTCGAAAAGGGGGTGAACGTACAGACCGTAAAACATATCTTGGACCTCATTTCATTACTTCAGCATTTTAAAAATATTTCATTAAGATGTAATCTATTCGTACAGGTCTTAGTGACTAATTTGTCATTCCATTCCCAAGATAATGGATTCGAGCCCGGGTGAGTTAGAATATGACGATATTTACTCGTAAACGTGACAACTGCGTGTCGTTGACTTTCAGTTATTTTAAGCGTACCTGGATGTGAAATGTCATTAGACAGTTCACGTTTTGGTTTCTCACTGATCTGAATAAAGTAAGCTTTCTTGAATCCAAAAATACAGTATACAGGCTAGTAAGTGTACGATTCTGCAACAAAAGTGTACTTCGAAATACCTGTATAAATATAGCACCTTGCCAGCTGTCAGTTAACATTCCATTCTCCAAGGTACACTACCATCAGGAACCGCAAGAGCTAAATCAATGTCTCACAAGGGAACTATTTGGGTTGGACCAACAGATTTCAAAGAAAATTTGGCGAGTTGTTAATTAACTTAACCTAAATTTAACTGTAATAATAATTTTCTTGTAAAGTTCGACTCATTGGCTGAATGGTCAGCTTTAAGGCCTTTGGTTCAGAGGGTGCCGGGTTTGATTCCCGGCCGGATTGGGGATTTTAATCATGTCTGATTAATTCTTCTGACATGGGGACTGGGTGTTTGTGTTTGTCCCATACTTTACTCTTCATATTCAGACAACACACTATACCACCAACTACCACAGAAACACGCAACAGCGATTACATCCACCCATATATGGTTGGCGTCAGGAAGAACATCCGGCCGTAAAACGAGGCCAAGTCCTCATGCACGACACAGTTCGCACCCGCGACCTCACAGATCTGGGAAAAGCGGTAGCAGAAGAGGAAGAAGACTCCTTTTGTTGTAAAATCAGCGATAGTGATTAATTGCTGAAAAATAACACGCTGATGATGACGTAGAATGAATTTGCATATGCACTTGAGAAATACACTGATAGGTCTATTTTAAAGTTGCCTATATAAATGTTCCATTGCCTCCGAGAATTAATCGCGAATATTATAATTTTAAAAAGGCTGATTTCTTGCAGCTACATTGTAACATACGAGACTTTGGCTGGAGTTTATTGTATTTCTTCAAAAATATTGACCCTGCTGTTGATTTCTTTTATACATCGCTGCACAAATGCTTCGAAAACTGCGTTCCAAAGCAGAAAGTCACTCGAAAATCCAATTATCCAGTTTGGTTCACACGTGATATTACTCAATCAATAAAAATAAAGTAGAAATCTATATATATAAAATAATGTGTCCCGACTGACTGACTGACTGACTGACTGACTGACTGATTCATCATCGCCCAGCCAAAACTACTGGACATAAAGAAATGAAATTTTGGGGATACATTATTTTATATTAGGGTGTAGCTGCTCACTAAGGCAGGAATTTTGGATATTCCATCGCTAAGGGGGTGAAAAGGGGGGTGAATTTTAAAATGAGGATATGTATATCTCAAAAACTTAAAAGTTTACAGACGTAAAAATTGGTATTTGGAATCTCTTTTAAAAATAAAGAAACGCGTATTCTTTCGGAAAATCTCATTAGGAGGGATGAGAAAGGGGGAAAAGCGGTTGAACACCTATTATGAGGAGATTTATGTCTCAAAAACTGAAGGTGTTACAGACATGAAAATTGGTATTTGGAATCTCCTTTGAAAATAAAGAAACATGTATTTTTTTGTTTTTAGATAATCCGATGAATAGGGGGTGAACAGGAGTGACAAACTGGGTGAAATTTAAAAAAGACTATATCTACAAATTATCTCAGACACGTGACATATTAAAGATTTGAAAACTGGTATTTGGAATTTCCTGTAAAATTAAAGAAACGTATTTTTTTCGGAAAATCCACTTAAGGGGAAGTGAAAAAGGGGTGAATTTTGAAAATTAGATTATCTACAACATATCTCAAAAACTTAACATGTTGCAGACGTGAAAATTCGTATTTGGAATCTACTTTAATAATAAGGAAACACGTATTCTTTGGTTTTCGGCAAAAAAACCTTAACGGGGAGGGGGTGAAGGAATTGAAAAATTATTTGAATTATTTACATGAGAATGTATGTATGTATACCAACAATCTAAGGATGTTACAAACGTGAAAACTGGTATTTGGAATCTCCTTTAAAAATACAGGAACTCGCAATTGGGGGGGGGGGGAAATCAACTTGGTAGGGGGGGATGAAAACGGAGATGAATTCCTTTTACGAAAATACATATATCTCAAAAACTGAAGATGTTACAGTCGTGATAATTGATATTTGGAAGCTCTTTTAAAGAAACGGGTAACTTACTGTTTGTTTATAAAAAAAATCACTTGAATGGGAAGTGTGAAAGGAAGTTAAAAAAATAATTATTTTTCTGGTGAAACTTATATTTCAAAACTGAAGGTTACAGACGTGGAAACTGGTATTTGGAATCTCCTTTAAGAATAAAGAAACACGCGTTTCTTGGGTAGGCGGTAACCAACTTAACGGGCGGGGGTGGAGTGAAAAACGAGTTGAATTCTTTTCATGAAGATACTTATATCTCAAAAATTGAAGATGTTACAGACATGGAAATTTGTATTTGGAATTTTCTTTCAAAGTAAAGAAACACGTAATATTTTGTCTTTGGAAAATCTACTTAAGGGGGTGAATGAATTGAAAAATTCTCTTTTTTTGCTATTGGCTTTACGTCGCACCGACACAGATGTGTCTTATGGCGACGATGGGACAGGAAAGGGCTAGGACTGTGAAGGAAGCGGCCGTGGCCTTAATTAAGGTACAGTGAAAACCACGGAAAACCATCTTCAGGGCTGCTAACAGTGGGGTTCGAACCCACTATCTCCCGAATACTGGATACTGGCCGCACTTAAGCGACTGCAGCAATCGAGCTCGGTAAAATAATTTGAATTCTCTGTATGAGGATACTTACATCTCAAAAACTAAATATGTTACAGACATGAAAATTAGTATTTGGGATCTCCTTTAAAAATAAAGGAACACGCATTTTCTGGGGGAAATCAACTTGGGGCGGGGACGATGAAAAAGGAGTTTAATTCTTTTTTTTTATGAGGATACATGTACCAGTATCTCAAAACTGAAGATGTTACAGTCGTGATAATTCGCATTTGGAAGCTCCTTTATAAATAAAAAAAGTATTTTTGGTTTCAGAAAATTCACTTAAGAGGGAGGGTAAAAGGAAGTGAAAAATCTAATTATTTTTACGTACAACTTAGATCTCAAAAGGTTAAGGTTACACGCGTGAAAATTTGTATTTGGAATCTCCTTTAAAAACAAAGTAACACGCATTTTTGGAGGGGGTGGGGGGAAAAAGGTGTTGAATTCTTTTAATGAAGGTACTTATATCTCAAAAACTGAAGATGTTACAGGCATGAACATTTGTATTTGGAATCTTCTTTCAAAGTAAAGAAACACGCGTTCTTTTGTTTTCTGAAAATCCACTTATGGAGGGTGAATGAATTGAAAAATTTGTTGAATTCTTTGTATGAGGATACTTATATCTAAAAAAATAAAGATGTTACAGACGTGAAAATTAGTATTTGGAATCTCCTTTCAAACTAAAGAAACACGCATTTGTTTTCTTCGTAAAATCGACGTAAGGGGTGTGGGGTTGGAAATAAGTACCGTAAATAAGGAGTTGTAATATGTTTATGAGGATACTTTATCTTAAAAACTGAACTGTTACAGACGTGAAAGTTGGTATTTCGAATCTCCTATCAAAATTAAAAAAATGTATTTTTTTTGTTTTCGGAAAGTCCACTTAAGGCGGGAGAGGGGGGAAAGAAGTCAAGAAAAAGAAGTTGATTATTCTTAAGAGTACACATTTACCCCAAAACTGAAGGTGTTACAGACGTACAGACATGAAAACTGGTATTTGGAATCTCCTTTAAAAATAATGAAACACGTATTTTTTGTTTTCGGAAAATCCAGTTAAGGGGCTGAAAATAATTGGAAAAGCGGATGAATTGTTTAAAAGGAGTATCGGTACATCTACATTATATGTCAAAAACTGAACATGTTAGAGACAAGAAACTTGGTATTTGGAAAGTCCTTTAAAAATACAGGAACATGTACCTTTTTGATTTCGGAGAAGGCACTTAACTGGGGGTGAAATGAAGTGAAAAATAGTTGAATTATTTTTTATGAGGATACTTATATCTTATATCTTAAAAACTGAAAATGTCACAGACGTGAAAATTGGCATTTGGAATCTCTTTTAAAAATTAAGAAACATGTATTTTTGTTTTCGGAAAATACACATAGATGGGGGTGGGGGTGGGGAAAGCACTGATCAAGGGGGTGAATTCTTTATATGAGGATACTTATGTATATCTCAAAAATTGGAGATATTACAGGTGTGGGAATATGTATTTGGAATCTCCTTTTAAAATAAAGAAACATGTATTTATTTTTTAGACGTGAGACAAGACTGTTTCTCACATGTAAATTTCTGTGTCGCATGGTCGTCTTAGCCCCAAAAGGTAATACGACAAACATGGTTTACAAAGAATTTCTGGGGTAAATGAAACTAAATTTTCGGTGAGTTTTTATACTTCAGGAATTTTCATATAATGTCTTACTACAATGCCGAGGAACGATTGCTTTGATCAAATTACGAAATCCACGCGAGCGAAGCCACGGGTAATTGCAAGTATATATATATATAATAACTTGTCCTGACTGACTGACTGACTGACTGACTGACTGACTGACTCACCATCGCCGAGCCAAAACTACTGGACATTAAAAATGAAATGTTGGGGATATATTCATATTAAAATTTAGGTGCTCACTAAGGGATGATTTTCGGATATTCCGTCGGTAAGGGGGTGAAAGGGGGGGGGTGAATTTTTAAAATGAGTGCATCTACATCTCGAAAACTGAAGGTTATAGTCATGAAAATTGGTATTCGGTATCTTCTTTAAAATTAAAGAAACACGTATTGTTTGTTTTAGGAAAATCCACGTAAGGGGTGGTAAAATGAAATGGCGTATGGCTTTTAGCGCCGGGAGTTTCCGAGAACATGTTCGGCTCGCCGGGTACAGGTCTTCTGACTTGACTCCCATAGGCGACCTGCGCGTCGTGATGAGAATGAAATGATGATGAAGACGACACATACACCCAGCCCCCGCGCCAGCGAAGTTAACCAATGATGGTTAAAATTCCTGACCCTCCCGGGAACCGAACCCGGGAACTCTATGACCAAAGGCCAGCACGCTAACCAATTAGCCACTGAACCGGACTAAGGGGTGGTGAACAGGAGTGACAATGGGGGTGAATTCTTAAAATGATTATATCTTAAAAAATAACATGCTAGACGTGAAAATTGGTATTTGGAATCTCCTCTAAAAGTGGAGGAACACGCATAATTTGTTTTGTGAAAATCCACTTAAGGGGAGGTGTTAATGGGGGTAAATTTTTAAAATGAGCATATATAAAGTATATATCAAAAACTTAACCCGCTACAGACGTAAAAATTGTTATTTTTAATCCCTTTTAAAAGTAAAATCAACACGTATTTGTTTAAAAAAAAAGCACTTCAGTGGGGGTAATACCACAATCCTTTGCGGTGACGGTCATATTGAGCCTTAAGTATCGTTATAAAGTGAGCGAGCCTGATGTGATAATGTGAAATGTATTTGCACTTTTTTTTAAGGAAAAGGATACTGTGCTACACCAAATTGTCAGAATAAGTCAACTTTCGATATTAGAATGTTTTCGCTTTCCAGTGTTAAGCAATGGTGAACTCAGTGGGTTCGGTTCAAAATTCCAGGCGTGATAAATGCCAACCTACATATAATTCAGTCTTGGAGGTTAGTAAGTTATTTCATAGAAATTATTCCTGAAGAATCATATGTTTATATGAACGATTTTTTACATTTATGGATTTCAATATGTATTTTCTTGACATACTTCTAATGAATCGTAGTGTGAACAGAAGAGGTAGATAGATGAAAACAAACAGGTGGAACTCCATCCCAAAAATATTCCTAATTCAGCCAAATCTTTGAAGTATTCCAGGAAACTTCCCAAACAAAGATTTTTAACAGAAGCAATAAAGGTGTATTTTATTTTTACAATTTGCTTTACGCCGCAGAGACACAGATAGGTCTTATGGCCACGATGGGTTAGGAGTGGGAAGGAAGCGGCCGTGGCCAGAATTAAGGTACAGCTTCAGCATTTGCCTCGGGTGATAATAGGAAACCACGGAAAATCATCTTCAGGGCTGCCGACAGTGGGGTTCAAACCCACTATCTCCCGAATGCAAGCTCACAGCTGCGCGACTCTAACCGCACGGCCACTTGCTCGCTGTAGCAACAAAGGTAATAGGAACTGTATAATAATATTATTTGTGTTTTTTTCGAGTTAACTATCCAGGAGCGGTCGGTTGGGAAATATTAAAGTAAGGAGCCTGGCGCAAGTAACTGAAAAATATACTAGGACTCATCTCAGGGCTATGTGGTCACCAACCCGCGCCTACAAGTTAAGAGACCCTGGGGCCCCTTTAAGTCACCACTTAGGACAGGCAGGGTATAACACCCCCACCCACAGGGATAAAGATTGTGAAAGCCTATACAAACTGGTTTGAAGTTATCTACCACATGTGTATTATACTACTCCTATAAAGGTGAGGGATGTAATTCGAATGATAAGTGTAGCCCAATATTCACATAATGCCTAAGTAGTCTTCTTTATTTACAGTTTGCTTCACGTCGCACACACACACAGATAGGTTTTATGGCCACGATGGCTTAGGAGTGGGAAGGAACCGACCGTGGTCTTAATTAATGAACAGCCCCAGCATTTGACACGTGTAAAATGTGAAACCACGGAAAATCATCTTCAGGGCTGCTGACAGTGGGATTCGAACCCACTACCTTCCGAATGCAAATCGAGAGCTACGTGACCCAAACCGCACAGCCACATGCTCTGTGTTCTTCTTCTTCTTATGATGATGATGATGATGATGATGATGATGATGATTACTTTTTTCTTGCCGAAAGCCAACTGAATACTGTGACCCTATAAATTATGATCACCAGTTTTCAAATGATGTTGACATAAACATAATTCAGATGTCGCCTTTGTGCCATTTTGTGGGGGCGGTAGAATATATCCATGGCCGTAAGATGCGACGAAATGGGGCCCCGGGCAGTCTTAACTTGGGAGCGTGGGTTGACGATCACGAGACCCTTAGCTGAGTCCTGGCATTGCTTTCACTTACTTGTGCCAGGCTACTCACTTTTTCTATCCCATCCGATCTCCCGTGGTCAACACTTGTTTTTTTCCGACGGTATTAGATCATTCGAGGCCTACGGGAGTCTTTCATTTTCACGAACTTCGTGGCCTTTGTCTTTCTTTGGCCGATACCTTCAATTTTCGAAGTATCGGATAACTTCCATTTTTTCCTTCTGATTATTGTTAATAGAGGGCGTTTCCCCAGTTGTAGTGCTTCTTAAAACAATAATCACCACCATCACTTTGTACTATTTAGCTCCAGTGGTTATCCATAAACTAGTTAGAGCAGCTAAGAATATCTCTCTTGTTCTATATGTGTTGCCTCAGAACCCAAAGAAATTACCACATGAATGGATAACAACAGTTATCAAACTTAATTTAATGCACTAAACTCAAGAGGCATTCAATGTTTGTCAAAATGCTGGGGTAACCTGTTAGAAACGCAGTACCAATAACTACTTCCTTAATAAAGGAAATGCTGGAGGTAATTACTACAATTGTCTTCAAGTACTCTGAGTTCAGTATTCCATGTAATCATAATATAACAGAGGTGCCTAACTTAGCACACGAGGGCGAAACGCAGGCAACCAAGAATGAGTTAGCTGGAAAATTTATAATGTCCAATAACGGACCATTATATTGGTATTTTAAATTTACTCATTCAGGACAAATATTTTAGGTTCCCTATGGGAATCAACATCCACATCATTTGATGGCCAAGCAGGCATCTATTTTAGGAAATGAGACATAGCTCTCTTAGTGCATTGGCACTGCTGGTGGCTTCAAATAGCCTATGCAGTGGCCTCCCCGGTATGCACTAGCCTTGCGTCTTGGGTGGTGTGCTAAGTCCCAACTGACGAGCCTAACTTAGCACACGAGGGCGAAACGCAGGCAACCAAGAATGAGTTAGCTGGAAAATTTATAATGTCCAATAACGGACCATTATATTGGTATTTCCATGTCTGTCAATGAAAGGAAGTCAAAGAGTGTAATGAGCACTTCTGCTGATGCATGCTTCTGAAGAAATGAAAAAAAAAATCATGTCATTTAAGTGTTATGGGGTTATATATACATAAACAATAGGTGCCCAATTAAATTCTACATCGAAAATAGTCGTTTTATTTCATTGTTTGGTACCTAAATGCTCTAAATTCGAATACACTTGCCTTTGGTTACGCTCACTTTAAGAATCAACATGGCGGCTCCATAAGTAACATTCGCGTCTTGACCTCCCTGGAATGACTTTGGGACGCGGGGTATCACAAGCGATATTTACTACAGCATCCGACTTAGGTCGGGTACGGGAGTGAACGTGTTAAAGGGATAGTATTTATCAAGAACAGAATATTAGGATCTGTCACTAACACAGTATGCTTTGGGTAGATTGTGATATAAATCACGATTTTCAACATACTATTAAACTGTGGATCACCAAGCGAGTTGGCCGTACGGTGCCTTAATTAAGGCACGACAAATTTTTCCCCACTCCTAGTCCTTTCCTCTCCTATCGTCGTCATAAGACCTATCTGTGACGGTGCGACGCAAAAGCAATAAGTCATAACGCTGTGGATTAGAGATACACTTAAGAAAATGGAAATTGCAACACCATGAAGGCATTGGTCGTTTGTGTTGATTTTCAAGATATGGAACGATGCCATGTAGGTATGTAAACGATCAAAGTTTCAGACCCATTGGATTGTTGCTACAGGTCTCCCTACGTGATTGGTCGCGGAGGAATCAACTCCAGTATACGGACTCCGGTGTAGCGTAGTTGACTTGCAGTCTGTGCAGTGAAGTGTTCCCCGTCAAACATGCCTCGACGACAGAGCAGCAGTGGTCAAATGAAGGTACCCACACTCGTAGACCTGGCACAGGCCCAGCGCGACAGACAACTGTGAGAGAGGATCGCCGCATCATTCGGATGGCCCAGATGGAACCCCATGAAACAGTAGCGCAAATTCGAGCAGCTGTGGCACCCCACGTTACACAACAAACAGTTGGTAATCGCCTGCGTGCAGCTGGCTTACGAGCCCGTGTCCCTGCAGAAGGTGTTCCATTGACCCCACAACAGCGAAGTGTAAGGCTGGCCTGGTGTCGAAAAAGATCGACGTGGGTCGACGAATGGCATAGGGCCGTCTTTAGTGATGAATCGCGCTTCTGTCTTGCCCGCAGTGATCGCCGGAATCGTGTGCGTCGACGTACCGGGGAGAGGGGCCGCCCAGATCTTATTGTCAAGAGGCACACAGGGCCAACACCAAGCATTATGGTCTGGGGAGCTATTGGCTTTAATGTGAAATCACAATTAGTGCTTGTTGAGGGCACTATGACTGCTTGACAGTAGGTTGATAGGGTACTCAATCCAGTGGTTGTCCCTACGATGGCGAACATTGCTAATGGGATGTTTCCGCAGGACAATGCCCGGGTTCACACTGCACGCATCTCCAGAGAAGCTCTCCACGACATCACAGCCTTAGAATAGCCCGCCAGATCCCCGAACCTCAGTCCTATTGCGGATGTGTGGGACATGATGGGTCGACAACTGGCCAACCGTCCTCAGCCACCCACAACTCTGGAACAACTGACCCGTGCTTTGCAGCAAGCATGGGCCACAATTCCCCAGGAAGCGATCCAGGGCCTTATTGACTCCATGCCTCGACGAATTCATCAATGTATTGCAGCTCGTGATGGGCACATCCTGTATTGATTGTTGTCCAAACTTGCGGACAGAGGGACCTGAAAGTGTTATCATCGAATCACAACTGAACACTCGTCCTGCGTGTTCAATTGCAGCAATGTAGCACCACTCCTTCTGGATGTTGCAATTTCCATTTTCTTCAGTGTATTTGCTTGCTGCACAACTTGCAGCTATATACTTACTAGTAATGATCGGCATGGTGCTGGTACAATGTTGAATTAGATGGAAAGTTCAGCTACAAAGTGGTCTCTGCACCAATTTTTTCTCCCCATAGCGATGACGACCATCCATGTTTATGAGCCTGGCAAGCGTGTACAGCGTGAGTCAGCTGAGATGTTCCCCCCAGACAACTCATAAACCGTTAAATACAGTTATTCCCATAAATATTCGGCCACTGATAAAATCCGCGAAAAGGTGATGACAATAACGCAACCATGAGCAGGATGTGAAACCAAGTGTGTCTAAGTAATGGAACTACATGTGGTTGCTTATGCCGAAGAGGAATCAGGGAGCTTTGATTTACATTATGCTGTAAAAGAAAGGATGTTGCTCACATGGGTGAAATGACACGCCTCAAATATATTCGGTCACCCGGAAAGGCCAGGATTGCCGTTGTGTTCATTGACAGAGACAGGGCAGATAGCGTTGCAAAACTTTCAGATCAGAAATGCGTTGCCGCAAGACACGTCGTGCCGAACTCATTCGCTGCAGTGTTGCGGACAGGTATCAAATAGGGCGCAAAAGACAACACAATACCGCGTTTGAAGAACGCCAGTACGTGATATTCCATCATGCTCGAGGTAAATCGCATAGAAAGATATCGCAGATGCTTAACATAGCAGAATAATAGTTGGAGACATAATCAGACGATTCAAAAATGAAAACAGAATTGATTCAGTTCCTCACACAGGCAGACCAAGAAGGCTGACAGAACGACAGAAACAGTCTGTGCTTCGGAATGCTAAACGAAATCCAAAAATTAGTGCTCAGAAAGTGGTAGCAGCTGTGTTAGAGGACTGTAGAAAGAAAGTGAGTACTGAAACCGTGCGAAGAGCACTGCGAAGGAATGTGTTACTTGGGAGAAGGTCTAGGAGGAACCCATTCATTAGCGCAGTATATAAAAAGAAGCGGTTAGAGTTCGCAAAACCTACGTAAGCAAACCCAGTGCTTGGTGAGAGGATGTGTTATTTGTTGATGAGTCAAAGTTCAACGTGTTTGGGTCAGATGGAAAACAATTGGTGTGGCGGAAACGTCACGAGGAACTGAAAACAAGCAATTTACAAGCAATGGTAAAACATGAAGGAGGAAGTGAAATGGTGTTGGGATGTGTTTCATCGAACGGGGTTGGTGCATTGAGTTTCACTGAACATATTTTGACAAAAGAGGGCTATTTGGCTATCCTCAAAAACAATTTGCGACAATCTGCGGAACAACTTGGTATATAGCAAACTTTCTAATTCTACCAAGATAACGACCTCAAGCACAAGTTGTAACTTGTCAGGGAGTGGTTGCTGTACAACTGCCCGAAGGTTTTGGTGATTCCACCACAATCACCTGACCTGAACTCCAGCGAGAATATGTGGAGTCAAATGAAGGTAGCACTGCAATTCCGGCCGACAAGTTCCCTCACAGACTTGAAGAGGAGACTGCTACAAGAATGGGCGGCATTAAGCCCTGATTATATAAAAAAAGTTATCGCCAGTATGCCGAATCGACTGTAAGAGGTCATAAAACATCAAGGTGGACAAACAAAGTACTGATTGTGTAACCGGGTTGTGAATTATGCGAGTTTATGGTGGTTTTATGTACAGTGGCCGAATATTTTTGAGTCGGCACGGGAATTACTGCTTTTATTTAAATGTACGAGAGATGGCGTACTAATGACTGCCAGAAGAGTTTGACTTACATCACAATGTGTCTATAACGTTGTATTATGTTTTCCTACATGTTTCGTTGTATTATACATTATCGTTAGAGTGTAAGAACAATTATCCAATAAAAGTGTGTCAAAAATTAGAGTGACCGAATATTTATGGGAGTAACTGTATATCGAACATTTGTTTTCGCTTTTATTAATGTCACCAAGGAGCTCATAGCGGAATTTGCAGTTCTTTTCGAGAGTGGCAATATCTGCTGAAATAATGGCGCCACCTTTGTTTTCTTCCGAAAAGGAAACATTTTTCTACGCTTAACATTCTATTCATGGGCATTGTCAATTCGGGGGTATGCTTACTGTATTTTCAAAATCCAACAAAATGTTCTCGAGAAAATGAAATATCTTCAAACAACCTCAATTCGCTATCCGTGGACCGCCCCATTCAAATGAATCACTAACCAGCCGTTCAAGCCGCACGCTATGAATCAACCGTAAGCCCACTACATGCAGAAAACCTTCATCTTTTCTGACATCTAGATATTCTCTCTAATGTGTACGTAGTCCGGCTCCATGGCTAAATGGTTAACGTGCTGGCCTTTGGTCACAGGGGTCCCGGGTTCGATTCCTGGCAGGGTGGGGAATTTTAACCATCATTGGTTAATTTCCTTGGCACGGGGCTGGGTGTATGTGTTGTCTTCATCATCATTTCATCCTCATTACGACCCGCAGGTCGCCTACGGGAGTCAAATCAAAAGACCTGCACCTGGCGAGCCGAACCCGTCCTGGGATCTCCCGGCAATAAAAGCCATACGCCATTTCATTTCATGTGTACGTAAATATTATCAGATAACATTGTAGGATTTAAAACGTGACATTTAACTAATGTCACAGAACGTTTGAAATTAAACTAAAGTTGTGCTTATTCAGTAGTGACATAACATGAATAAACAACAAAGAAAGGCTGAAGGTACATAACAATAGGGTTTACAGTTAATACTACTCGTGAAATAATAATGCTGTCTTTTAAAAGCCGTAGCATATCAGTGTTTCCTTCACCTCTTATCTACAATTATATTAAAGGCTTAAATCATGACAGAGATCATGTATTGGCAAATCCTGAACTACTCCATAAGCAACACCACGTAATTCGGAACGAACCAGAAGATGGAGGCCAAAAGTGGTGGTTGTTGATTTATAGGCAAATTAGACTTAGACTTCTTTAGGCTGCAGTGAACGGATAATAAATTATACTATTTTAATCTTCGTTACATTTATTTTTACATTTGCAATTATTTAGGAACTGATTTTGTTGGCTTGAATGTGCTATGAAGACTTTCGAAGCGAAAGCATGCTGCTGCTCGCCACTGTCTCTCCCCTCAACAGAAAGAAATAGTAGAAAACGTCTATCATGGTGCAACTTATTCAGTTATGATTGCAAGGAATGAGGGAAAAGTTTCTCTGGACCTATGCCAAGAGACGTAATAAGATATCGTATAGTACAATTTTTCAGTGTAAACACTGTAGAAGTCAGTTAACAGCGCGTATAACGGGTGAACTCATGAAGAAGCTAGTGGTGTAGCTTCTCCAACATCAAGTAAAGAGATTACGCAAAGTATCATCCGTACACAAAACAATTTCGGAAGTAAGGAGTAATTGAAGGAACTTACTAGGATATAGAATCTAGCAAAGAAGCCGGATAAGGATAACATGATGACAAGCGTAACTGGCAGTCATACAAATTTTAGTGAAAAATGGAAGGGTATGTATAGGTACTTTAAGGCAGAAAGAGGTTCCAAGAAGTACGTTCCAGGAATCATTGATGAGCAAGGGGAGTGTGTATGCGAGGATCTTCAAAAGGCAGAAGCATTCAGTCAGCAGTATGTAAAGAATGTTGGTTACAAGGTTAATGTCCAGATAGGGGAGGTGACTAATACTGAAAAGAAGTATTAAAATTTACCTTTGATAACGACATTTACAATAAGATACAAAATTTGAAAAGTAGAAAAGCAGCTGGAACTGATAAGTTTTCCGGGGATATACCAAAGACAATGGGTTGGGATATAGTACCGTATATAAAAGTCCACAGCCTGTTTCCAGTCATTTGACCGGGTCAGGAATGGCATGAATGAACCCCCCAACTAGCGGTGAGGATAGGAATTTTGCCGGCTGCCGAAGTCTGTCGCACTCCTCTGGATAGTACCATATATGAAGTACTTATTTGATTATTGTTTGCATGAAGGAGCTATTCCAAATGAATGGACACTTTCTATAGTAGCCCTGTCTATAAAGGAAAGGGTGATAGACAAAGCCTGTCAGTTTGACATGCATTGCATGTAAGCTTTGGGAAAGCATTCTTTCTTAATGTATTAGACATGTTTGCGAAATTTATAACTGGTTCGATAGAAGGCAGTTCGGGTTTAGAAAATGTTATTCCGCTGAAGCACATCTTGTAGGAAGCCAGCAAGATATAGCAGATATCTTGGATTCAGGAGGTCAAATAGGCTGTATCGAGATTGACCTACCTGAGGCATTTCATAGGGTAGATCATGGGAGACTACTGACAAAAATGAGTGCAACTGGACTAGACAAAAGAGTAACTTAATGGGTGGCAATATTTCTAGAAAATAAATCTCAGAGAATTAGAGTAGGCGAAGTTTTATCTGACCCTGTAATAATTAAGGATGAGAATTCCTCAAGGCAGTATTATTGGACATTTACATTTTCTGAGATTAATATAAATTATATGTGTAAGGAAGTGGAATTAGAGATAAGGCTTTTTGTGTGGATGATCTTCTTCTGTATAGAGCAAAAAAAAAGTTACAAGATTGTGAGCAACTGCAAAATGACCTCGATAATGTTGTAAGACGGACAGTAGACAACGGTATGATGATAAACGGGGTTCAAAGTCAGGTTGTGAGTTTCTCAAATAGGAAAAGTCCTCTCAGTTTTAATTACTGCGTTGATAGGGTGAAAGTTCCTTTTGGGGATCATTGTAAGTACTTACCTAGGTGTTAATATATAGAAAGATCTCCATTTGGGTAATCACATAAATGGGAATGTAAATGAAGGGTACAGATCTCTGCATATGATTATGAGGATATTTAGGGATTGTAGTAAGGATATAAAGGAGAGGGCATAAGTCTCTGGTAAGATCCCAACTAGAGTATGGTTCCAGTGTATGGGACCCTCACCAGGAATACATGATCCAAGAACTGGAAAACATCCAAAGAAAAGCAGCTCGATTTGTTCTAGGTGATTTCCGACAAAAGAGTAGCGTTACATAAATGTTGCCAAATATTGGCTGAGAAGACTTTGGAGAAAGGAGACGAGCTGCTCGACTAAGTGGTTGTTCCGAACTGTCAGTGGAGAGATGGCGTGGAATGACATCAGTAGACGAATAAGTTTGAGTGGTGTCTTTAAAAGTAGGAAATACGACAATATGAAGATAAAGTTGGAATTCAAGATGACAAATTGGGACAAATATTCATTTGCACGAAGGGGAGTTAGGGTTTGGAATAACTTACCTAAGGAGATGTTCAATGAATTTCCAATTTCTTTGCATCATTTAAGAAAAGGATAGGAAAACAACAGATAGGGAATCTGCCACCTGGGCGACTGCCCTAAATGCAGATCAGTAATGACTGATTGATACTCTTAAGGAGCTCAAATATGATCGAGCAGGTACCGATTTCTTTTTGAAAATGAATCTCGCTGCACCTTTACAAGAGCTTTATAATATTGTACCTCACGGTCTCTCTTTTTTACAAGTTGCTTTACGTCGCACCGACACAAAGAGGTCTTATGGCGACGATGGAACAGGAAAGGGCTAGGAGTGGGAATGAATCGGCCGTGGTCTTATTTAAGGTACATCCCCAGCATTTGCTTGGTGTGAAAATAGGAAACCACGGAAAACCGTCTTCAGGGCTGCCGACTGTGGGGTTCGAACCCACCATCTCCCGAATACTGGATACTGGCCGCACTTAAGCGACTGCAGTTATTGAGCTCGATACCTCACGGTCTAAGCCTACAAATGTTTCTGTCACCGTTCAATCATCTCAACATCAGGAGAAGCATGACGAGTAATAATAATAAGAAGAAGAAGAAGAAGGAGAAGGAGAAGAATATCTCACCGTATACTTACTATGAAATCAGTCTGAGTTTTACGTTAAGACGTCATGGCAGAAATATGTACTACATCTAAACAAGATCTACCTTCCTTGTCTGATCACATCAGATTACATGATCAGTTAAAAGAATTTATTCGAAACACCTACAGTTCACATTTCTCTCCTTACATACAGAAATTCTTTAAAGGACAAACTGACCCAACTACGGTATTCGCTATGAAGACGATTGTTTTCGTATAGGTAATACTGACATTAAGATTAATCAACAGTCTTGTCGTAAAGGGTCTAACATATCAACCTACCAAAGATCTCGTAGAACTCCTCCTCACGAATATCTGAATAGAATATCATTTTTCACGATGATTTTAAGAAATAGAAATCGATTCTTTCTTCTACTGACGCTATTCGACGTAATTACAAGAGGTCAGGATCTCTGAATGAAATAAGAGTCGCAAGTATCGAAATTTTACTTTTTTTTTGCTTTACGTCGCACCGACACAGATAGGTCTTATGGCGACGATGGGACAGGGAAGGGCTGGGAGTGGGAAGGAAGCGGCCGTGGCCTTAATTAAGGTACAGCCCCAGCATTTGCCTGGTGTGAAAATGGGAAACCACGGAAAACCATCTTCAGGGATGCCGACAGTGGGGTTCGAACCTACTATCTCCCGAATACTGGATACTGGCCGCACTTAAGCGACTGCAGCTATCGAGCTCGGTAAATTTTACTTCTAAGCTGCTTCCTACACATCAGCTACTTGCACATGGTCTCAATGTCGTCTACAAGCCTCTGTTACCCTACGTAGACGTGGCATACTGGAACAATACCAGCCTACTTTTAGAACTTCTGGAACTGCTAAAAGCCTCTCAAGATGATGATGACGATGATGATGCTTGTTGTTTAAAGGGGCCTAGGTCTTCGGCCCTTAATGAGACGAAATGTAATTACAATTTAAAAGTACAAAACTCATCCACTGACCAGAATTCAAAACGTGATGATGAAGAATGAATGGATGAATATGAATTTAAAATTATCAGTGGATCCAGATCGCAATATTGAATGTTAAAAATAATTCCAAAATTAATCCACTGACTAGAATTAAAAAAAAGAAGAGACGTTGAACAATGATCATGAACTTAAAACAATCAGTGGATTCGATCTGCAATTCCCAGAAGCTATCTTAAAACAATAGTATATACTGAACAAAGGACTGCTTTCAAAGCACAACCCTGAATCGGTGATGCTTGTTTTCTAAAGGGTTCTAAAATCCAGGTCAACGGCCCCTCATAATGGTACTTATCCCTAGGAAATTAAGAGCTATGGTATTTCTCATGCAGCGGTACTGATCATGAGTAACTTAGAATTACGGTGTTCCACACATTGTGGTACTACTCACTGGTACGCACAGGTAACGCAGACCTACGGTGTTTCTCACATTACGGCGCCACTCATAAGCAACGCAAACCCATGGTGTTTCTCACATAGGTTTACTAATCACAGGGACTCGTACTATCCCGTGTTTTCCTCAAATAGTGGGTACTAATCGCAGGCAACGCATACCCACGGTGTCGCTCATGCAGTGGTACTACACAAGCAACGCCCAGACCTGTGATGTTTCTCACTATGTTACTAAGCACAGGCAACGTAAGCCCGTGGTGTTCTGCATATTGTGGTACTAATCACGGATACTGTAAAACCCATACTTATTCACCTTCTGTTGCTACTAATCACAAACCTATTGTCTGTCTAACATAGTGGTACTACTCGCAAGTAAAGGCGACCCACGGTGTTCCTCGCGTGACTGTACCAATTACAAGTAGTATCATGGTTCTAATTCAATCATCCCTTGGTCGCCCCTTTTAGTCGCCTCTTACGACAGACAGGAGATACCGTGGGTGTATTCCTCGTCTGCGTCTCCCACCCACAGGGGTTCCTCTCAAGATGCTGGCCAAACAGGGCATGAGGCAGAGGAATTACGTCATACGGGTATTATTTGGTAGTAGCTCTTAAAGCAAGATCTCGCCTGTAAGAGCGCTCTCTCTTTCTCTACGGTTCAGCGTGGCACCCTAAACACTTTCCTACGTCTGATACATTCCCAGCCCCACCAAATCCACCCTTCTGTAGCATATGGTGGAATGAGTAGCTATAATGTTGCAGACTCCTTTATTATTACCTTCCCCTCAGGGTGTTAACTCCACCTCTATTGCATAGCCGGTCTCAAGAACGCTAAAGGAGGAGAGACATCCTAAGTAGTCGAGCAATGTAAACGCAGTAGCCCTTTGCCAGGCCCTAAGGGTTAGCCTCATAAAAGGGATGGACGTGCGTTAGCCCCTGTGATTAGAGCAATATGTTCGCAATAGCTTCTCTGCCAGCACGTGTACGCATTAGCCGTTGTGATAAAAGCAATGTGTACGCATTAGCCCTTGTGATAAGAGCAATGTAGCACCCTTATGTCAGCAATGTGTGTAGATAACCCGTTGGACCAGCAATGTGTAGGTATTAGCCCTTGCGCCAGCAATATATGCGCATTATTCGCCGTGCCAGCAATGTATGCGCATTAGCGCCCGTTAAATAAAATCCGTAAACCAGCTGGAAACTGAATCCCCGTTTCCCCACTCAGAGGAGGCTAGATAGGACAAATAAAAGAGCTCATCAAAAAGTAAGAGTTAATGCTAGACTCAGCTAGAGGTCCTAAGTTACAAGTTGTGAGACCCCGTGTAGGCCTAACACAGTCTCCCAGAGTTATTCCCGTAAGACAAATGTATAGCAGCCATCTTGCCCATTATCCCTGGCCCATCTCCCCAGAGTTAGTTCCTTAAGACTAATGTATAGCGTCCTTCCTGCTCGCTAGCTGCGTACCAAGTATTCCCATAATCCCAATGTAGAGTAGCCATCTTACTCACTAGCCCTGGTCCAGCTTCCGAGAGTTAGTCCTATAGGACCAATGTGAACGCAGTAGGCCCTATGCCAGCTCCCCAGAGTTAGTTTCATAAGAGCAATATAAACGCAAAAGCTCCAGTGAAAGCTCTCCAGAGTTAGTCCGTAAGAGCAATGTAAACACAGTATCCCTTTTGTCAGCATCGTCTTAATTTCCCCACTTCTTCACAGTAAAGATTGTGATTTTGTCACAGTAATGTCCCACTCAGGAATTTTGAAGAGGGCATTGTGGCACCGGTGCAGTACAGTGTGTGGAAGCCAACAAGATCTCAATAAACGTCTTGACATTGTTCTTTTTGAGAATATGTTAAAATGGGCGACGGCAGCTGTTTCCTTCTAGAACACGATGGACAAGATATTCTGAATTTTAGTGGAAAGTAAGGAAAATAAAGTTCGAAAGAGTCTTCTCATTTTTATGGATGGCACATTTAAGAACTGCAGCAAACAGTTTGCACAAGTCTACATCATACACGTGAATTTAGGAGGCCTGAGTGATGAATCAAACGTTTACTCCGTTTTCTTTGCCCTGCTCACTAATATGAAGGAAGAAACCTATGTTCGCATGTTCCGCCTGATTAAAGAAACAATTTCTCAGTGGCGTCCAAGTACAGTGAATGTTGATTTTGGGGCAGCGGCGATATTGACCCTTCGTCTAGAATGAAGTAAGTGGATGTTACCTCCATATGAAAAAGTGTCTATGGAGGAAAGTTCAAGATCTGGATCTAACTGAGTATTACCGTCAGAATGAAGATGCAGGACTTTTTGTCACCATGTGTGCACAGCTTGCATGTGCAAAATGGAGGAGGCGAATTAAAAATGGCTAGAGATTCATGTTCAAGCTTCTGATGACCAAAAACCTTCTGCATTTTTACTACTTTGATGATGATGATGCTTGTTGTTTAAAGGGGCCTAACATCTAGGTCATCGGCCCCTAATGGTACGAAATTAAGACGAAATGCAATGACAGTTTAAGAGTACAAAATTCATCCAGTGACCAGAATTCAAAACGTGATGATGAAGAATCAGTGGATGAATATGAATTTAAAACAATCAGTTGACCCGACCCGCAATGCCTCGCCTTCCCAGAAACAATATTACTGACCAAGGGACTGCTTCCAAAACACAATCCTGAATCGAGGATGCATATTATCTAAAGGGGTTCAATATCCCGGCCAACGGTCCCCCATAACGGCACTTTTCGCTAGTAAAGTAGAACCATGGTATTTCTCAAGTTGCGGTACTAATCGAAGGTAGCGTAAACTCACGGTGTTCCAAACAGTATGGTACTACTGACAAGTATTGTACGTCGTACAGGTAACGCAGGCCTATGGTGTTTCTCACATAATGGCGCCACTCGTAGGCAACGCAAACCCATGGTGCACCTCACATAGGTGTACTAATCACAGGGACACGTACTATTCCGTGGTGTTCCTCACATAGTGGGTACAAATCCCAGGCAACGCAGACCAACAGTGTCGCTCATATAGTGGTACTAAACACAGACAACGCCCAGACCCGTGGTGTTTTTCACATAATGGCACAAATCACAGGCAACATAAGCCCGTGATGTTCCGCATATAGTGGTACTAATCACAGGTACAGGAAACCCACAGTGAACCACTCTCTGCTGCTACTAATCACAAACCTATTGTGTACCTAATATAGTGGTACTACTCGCAAGTAAAGCGACCCATGGCTTTCCCGCGTGATGGTACTAATCACAAGTAGTTTCATGGTTCTAATTCAATCATCCCTTGGTCTCACCTTTCGGTCGCCTCTTACGGCAGGCAGGGGATACCGTGGGTGTATTCTTCGTCTGCGTCCCCCACCCACAGGGTTTTTTACTACATTAGTGTCCAAAAGTTAAGCATAAGTTACGAGTAAGCAGGGCAACAGGAAATAGACGCAAATCGCACGATATATGCACCTACCAACCTTTCTTGTTCGCTCTGTATATGAAAGGAGTGTTCCCTGCTTTGACTAGCTGTGTAACCGCAAGGTAAACACAGCCAGTACCTGTGCCTCATGTTCCCTCAGTCGTGTTTGCCCTGTTGTAGTGTGCGGAGTGTAGCCTCACGGTGACCGTGACAACATAATGGCACCACGACGCCATTTGTACCCCTTTTTTGCAGGGTAGAATACTCGGCCGCCTGGGAGCAGGCCAGATACAGACCGAAGTCACCGTATCCTTGAATGTGCCACAAAGTGTCATTTCCAGGCTTTGGAGACGATTTCGAGACACAGGAGGTATTAGTGGTAGGCCAGTACCAGGTCGACCAAGGGTAACCACCCCACAGCAGGACTGATATCTAGCCTTAACCGCCCGACGAAATCGGAGTGCACCTGCAAGACAATTGTTGGCGGAGTTTGCAGCCGTCTCGGGGGTTGCCGTTTCCTGGCAAACTGTGTACCGGAGACTCAGAACAGATGGGCTGTTTGCCCGACGTCCAGCGGTGTGCGTCCCACTCACTGCAGCACAGAGACGGGCCCGTTTACTGTGGAGCCGTCAACATCGAAACTGGATCACGAATGAATGGAGGCATGTGCTCTTCACAGATGAATCCCGCTTCAGTTTGCAGAACGATTTCCGTCGCACATTAATCTGGAGAGAACCGGGTAGCCGATAGAACCACAGGAACATCGTAGAACGGGACCAGTATGGTGGTGGTGGTGGCGTCATGGTATGGAGCGGCATCATGTTGAATGGCCGTACGGACCTGCACATCTTCATGGGTGGTCCGTGGAACACTGTTAACCCTCAGAGATACAGGGATGGGGGTACTGAGACCACATGTTCGACTTTTCAGAAGTGCGGTTCGTCTAGACTTCCTCTTGATGTATGATAATGCCCTACCGCACCGCGCAGCTCTCGTGGATGAATTTCTGGCTGGGGAAGATATTCATCGCATGGATTGGCCAGCGAGGTCTGCGGATATGAATACTATAGAACAATCCTGGGATGCATTGGAGAGGCGAATTGCATCCCGTCAGCCTCCACCAAGGACCCGCCAAGATATTCGCATTGCCCTTTCGGAGGAATGGGATCGACTGCCACAAGAGCTCTTGGACCAACTGATAGAGAGCACGTCGCTGCGAAGCATGTGTGGCCGTTAGGGTTAACCATACACCCTATTAACAGCATATTTTCTTGTGGAAGACATTGCCAAGTTTTTTAGTTGTTGTCACAGGTGTACCTTAAGTATCAGAACTTTTCTGACCCTATTTTTTTGGAGAAGTTGTGTGACATATAATGTGTGAGTCAGCTTCCGTTTGTTCAGCAATCCGTATGACATTCCTATCAGGCGGCATGGCCTCGTTTAGTGATTGTGTTTAACTTTTGGACACTAGTGTACTTTGTGGATACATGGCTACAGAATGAGGATATCCCTATTGCAATGGAAGAAAGAATCGATTTCTATTTCTTAAAAATCATCGTACAAAATGATATTCTGTTCAGATATTCGTGAGGAGGAGTTCTACGAGATCTTTGGTAGATCTTTGGTAGGTTGATATGTGTAAAACCTTACCCCGATCGGGTTATGTTAGACCCTTTACGACAGGACTGTTGTCATTAATCTTCATGGCGAATACCGTAGTTGGGTCAGTTTGTCCTTTAAAGAAATTCTGTATGTAAAGAGAGAAGTGTGAACGGTAGGTGTTTCGAATAAATTATTTTAACTGATCATGGTAATCTGATGTGATCGTGACCTCAGACAAGGAAGGTAGATCTTGTTTAGATGTAGTACATATTTCTGCCATGACGTCTTAAGGTAAAAACTCAGCCTGATTTCATAGTAAGTATATCTTGAGATCTTCTTCTTCTTATTCTTCTTGTTACTCGTCATGCTTATCCTGATGTTGAGATGATTCAACTATTTTTTTCTTCCTCTTGTCCCCCCCAGGATTGATCTCTAGCTTCATGTACATACCGTTTGAGTTGCGCTTCCCATGTCAGGCATTCCACCAAATAGGTTACTCTAGAGTGAGGGTTTCCGTAATACCATTGATTTTTCTTGTGCCACCCTTCAACAGCATTTGTTGTTTGGTGCCTTTCTCCGCTGGACGACGGGATTGAGAAAACTATAAATAAATATTAAGCGACAAGTAACATTAGGTCCTGCTTGAAAGCCGCTTCCCAGATTCAGAAATTCTAATAAACTCTATTGGGAACATTCCACACTATTTAATGTTCTGACAATTTTTATAATCATCTACTAAGACAACCGCCTCCTTGCAGATTTTCAAGTTAATACATATATTGGCAAAGCCTGATCAGCGCTGCAATTTTCGAATATTTATTTATTTCATGTATTTATTTATTTACTTATTTAAAAATATGCATACAGTTGTATTTAATTATGAAGCCATTTAAGCATATTTTAAGCACGCCAAAATGATAATCATTTTGACTATCCAAAGCCGGTGTAAAGTGTGACGGGAATCGGACTTTATTAGTTGTATCAATTACACATTGCTTTAAGCATCCAAGAATTATACCCACAAGCATTAGTGAAGAAACTAGCTGGTCATAATTCGCTTCGCTAGCGCTTAATCTGTGAGCCACGGGGTTGCGCCTCCTGAAGCCCTCGCGAAGGTGGTGTCCACACATCTCCGGTATGGAAATGTTCTTGAATTTGATCAGACACCTCTCACGTAGCAATAAACCTTACTGTTCGCAAGTCCCCGCATCCACATATTTCCGTGTCTGCATTTCTATGGTAATTCAAATAGTATTCCCCCCATTATTTTGACATATTTGCGTGTGATGACGTCTATCTCACAAAATAAGTATTTTTACATTTCATACACATTTCCAATATATGAGAAAAGGGTACTTGACCTTCAGCGTCTGATCTCATTCTGTGGTGCCGAAGACAAAGCTTATTACAACAAAGACCATAAATACAAATAGAGCGCAAAGAAAAGAAATTCAAAGACTGGATTTTATTATGGGCCTTTGTAGTTTTTCTCTGACCTTATTACCATAAAATGCCTCCCCCCACCAGTAGATGAAGGAAAGTTGCACAACACACTCATAGCTCCACCCCTAACTCCCCATCCCCTCTCCACGGTACAGTATGCTGATTATAACATGGAGAAGGATCTGACCTGCTCTCTCTTATCCAATAGGAAGGAACCACAACGTTCCACTCGCCCCTCCCCAGCTTCCCCAACCCCTCTCCGCGAAACAACATGCTTTACCCAAAACCTTCCACTAGCCTCTCCTTGACCACAGTCGTGAAATAATGTTTGGAGACAACGAATCCGGCAATTCGGATAAGTACATTTCTTCATTATGTTCATACGGTGATAGCCGGCCCCGCGATGTAGGGGTAGCGTGCCTGCCTCTTACCCGGAGGCCCCGAATTCGATTCCCGGCCAGGTCAGGGATTTTTACCCGCATCTGAGGGCTGGTTCGAAGTCCACTCAGCCTACGTGATTACAAATGAGGAGTTATTTGACGGTGAGATAACGGCCCCGGTATGGAAAGCCAAAAATAACGGCCGAGAGGATCCGTCGTGCTGACCACACGACACCTCGTAATCTGTAAGCCTTCGGGCTATGCAGCGGTCGCTTGGTAGGCCATGGTCCTTCGGGGCTGTTGCGTCATGTGGTTTGGTTTGGTTTGGTTTGGCTTAATACGGTGGTGGATGAGTTCTCATAAAATCATGATATAAGTGATTTGATATAATCTGAGGATGTTCTTGTGAAATGAAACATGTCATTCTTTGTAAAACAGTGTGTATTTTTTACAGGTATGTTTATAGTGTTATGATTTATAGTGACATTGTGTGTATTTGACAGGCTGGAAAGTTTTCATGTCTCATTTGACTAAATCAACACTGGAAAGTATGGCTTCCTTCTTAACTCTTTACAATTTGTTTTACGTCACACCGACACAGATAGGTCTTATGGGGATGACAGGATAGGAAAAGTCTAGGAGTGGGAAGGAAACGGCCGTGGCCTTAATTAAGGTAGAGCCCCAGCATTTGTCTGGTGTGAAAATGGGAAACCATGGAAAACCATCTTCAGGTCTGCCGACAGTGGGGCTCGAACCCACTGTCTCCCGTATGCAAGCTTACAGCTGCGCGCCCCTAACCGCAGGGCCAACTCGCACGGTTAACAAATTATTACTATTAAGAAAAGTCATGGTTATCACTATCATTTATAGGAAAAATGAAAACCTACAACCTGTTTTCCAGTCAGTGACCGCGTCAGGGATGGAATGAATGAAGCCCCCATCTTGCGGCGAGGATAGAAATTGTGCCGGCTGCCGAAGCCTGTCGCACTCCTCTGGGGCAATGCATAATGCCTGACAGATGAAATGAAATGATAGTGGAGGGTGTTGCTAGAATGATAGATGACAGGGAAAACCGGAGTGCCTGGAGAAAAACCTGTCCCGCCTCCGCTTTGTCCAGCACAAATCTCACATGGAGTGACCGGGATTTGAATCACGGAACCCAGCGGTGAGAGGCCGAAGCACTGCCACCTGAGCCACGGAGGCTTTCCACTATCTATTTATATAGGAGCATAATATTAATTGTCCTTCGCGTAACAATGTATTCATTAACTTTGTGTACTCTGTGAAGTGTTTATGGACGATTTGTTAAGAATGAAGCCATATTTTCCAGTGTTGACTTAGTTAATGTTTCCCGGTCCGCCTCTGTGGTGTAGTGGTTAGCGTGATTAGCTGCCACCCCCGGAGGTCCGGGTTCGATTCCCGGCTCTGCCACGATATTTCAAAAGTGGTACGAGGGCTGGAACGGAGTCCACTCAGCCTCGGGAGGTCAACTGAGTAGAGGTGGGTTCGATTCCCACCTCAGCCATCCTGGAAGTGGTTTTCCGTGGTTTCCCACTTCTCCAGGCAAATGCTGGGATGGTACCTAACTTAAGGCTACACGGACACTTCCTTGTCCATCCCTTCCAATCTTCCCTCCCCCCCCCGCAAGGCCCCTGTTCATCATAGCAGGTGAGGCCGCCTGGGCTAGGTACTGATCATTCTTCCCAGTGGTATCCCCCGACCCAATGTCTGAAGCTCCAGGACACTGCCCTTGAGGCGGTAGAGGTGGGATCCCTCGCTGAGTCCGATAGAAATACCGACCCTGGAGGGTAAACAGATTAAGAAGTAGAAGAAGAAGAAGAAGAAGAAGAAGAAGAAGAAGAAGAAGAAGAAGAAGAAGTTTCCCAGTCCGACGAAAACATTAAATAGTGTTGTGTATGTTATAATTAGTGTTTTTGACAGACTGAAAAGCCTTAAAGTTACATTAATTAGAATTACATGTTAATGACCGTTCATGAATTTCACTACTGTGAACTTTGCAGTTAGCCGTTCTTCCTCGTAATACTTTGTAGTTGTGACACAGTTAGATACATTTTCAAAAATCTGGAAACTACTTTTGAATTAATGTTATCATCATCTACAGTTATGTATTGAATTTAAATACTAATGTATATTAATTGTCCATAAAACTGAAGAAATTTTCAAATTTTAAAATGACTCTCCTCAATAACGAAATGCACTTTGGCTCTTTATTTGTTTTAACTTTATACCAAGACACTTATCTCGATATACAAGGGATCAGATGATGATAGTAATGACGATAATGATGAGGTCTGCTTTTTTTAACGGGCCGAACATCGAGGAAATGGGACCCGAAGATATTAGGGTCCAGTACCTTACGTAGGGACATGACGAACCTACTCGTCTTCAAAAGTACTAAAAGATGGCTGACCGAGCTCGATGGCTGCAGTCGCTTAAGTGCGGCCAGTATCCAGTATTCGGGAGATAGTAGGTTCGAACCCCACTGTCGGCAGCCCTGAAAATGGTTTTCCGTGGTTTCCCATTTTCACACCAGGCACCTTAATTAAGGCCACGACCGCTTCCTTCCCACTCCTAGCTCTTCCCTGTCCCATCGTCGCCATAAGACCTATCTGTGTCGGTGCGACGTAAAGCAACTTGCAAAAAAAAAAAAAAAAAAAAAAAAAAAAAAAGATGGCTGTGGTTCGGTTTAGAACCGAATGGTCCTGTACCTCTCAGTAGTAGCGCTGAAGTAATTTATCTGTGTCGTTGGGTGACTGAGGCCTAATGTTGTTCCGCTCCATGGCTAAATGGTTAGCGTGCTGGCCACAGGGGTCCTGGGTTCGATTCCGGGCAAGGTCGGGAATTTTAACCATCATTGGTTAATTACTCTGGCACGGGGGCTGGGTGTATGTGTCGTCTTCATCATCATTTCATCCTCATCACGACGCGCAGGTTGCCTACGGGAGTCAAGTCAAAAGACCTGAACCGGGCGAGCCGAACATGTCCTCGGACACTCCCGGCGCTAAAAGCCATACGCCATTTCATTTCATCGCGCAATAATATGATGCCTGTCCACAATAATTCAGATTATTTTCAGTAACTTTTTTCATGTGTTGAATGATATGCAAGAAGTGTTGAACTGTATTTATTTATTTATTTATTTTTTATTTATTTATTTATTTATTTATTTATTTATTTATTTATTTATTTATTTATTTATTTATTCTCAAAGCACACGATACAGCTGCACTAAGCGCATTTCACTTATACTGTCAACAGACTAATAAACAAATGTTAACTTTCGTGTGCCTTTGTTGGCGAGATGTAGTGTTTACAGTGCACTATGTCTTCTGGTATGGGCTATATCAAATTTGTTACTTTCATTGACCTGTCTCAGTCTCATCCTTGGCTTTGACAATATGAAAGTGACTGAGGTATGAGTGATGCTAGTAATACCATTCCTTATGCAGCCAGTCCCTGTTATGAATGGTGTGAAAATATCGCTCATAGGGTCGGTTGGTGCATGCATTTCAGTGGGCTTGGCATACTGTTATGTAATAGCAACGGCTGGCTCGGTGATGAAAGTAACGGGGAACTACCTCACTCCTCATTTCCCTAGTACGCCTCTTCAGTGACGCCTAGGCTATTTATGACAGCTGTTGGCGGAGCTGCAGAGGATCAAACCAGCCTTCGGGCTGAATACCCAACATACATACATAACTTTCGTAATAAAATATAATAAATATAATAGATGAGTAACAAGATCAGGTACACAGAATATTAATAACAGCTGTCCAAATCAAAAACCATCAGTATATCAATGTTCATACTCAAATCGCCGAAAGTCAAGATGGCGGTATATCCACTACAAAGCTAGTCTGGCTCCATGGCTAAATGGTTAGCGTGCTGGTCTTTGGTCACAGGGGCCCCAGGTTCGATTCCCGGCAGGGTAGGGAATTTTAACCATCATTGGTTAATTTCGCTGACACTAGGGCTGGGTGTATGTGTCGACTTCATCATCATTTGATCCCTACGTTTACGGGCGTCAAATCGAAAGACCCGCACCCATGTCCTCGGACACTCCCGGCACTAAAAGCCATACACCATTTCACTACACAGCAACTTACTCCTTTTATTTACATACCACTGGAATATACTTTTACTTGAAGCTGTATCAAGCTCTTGTCTCTTATTAATATTATTAAAAAGATTTGGGAGACTGATAAGAAAGGATCGTTGGATTATTGTATACCGAGCGTGGTGAATGTGGAGAAGGTCTTTGATTCTGGTGGAGCGAGGAGGCGTGCGAAGGGAGAAGAGTAAGACAAAATATTCCGAGCGGTAATGCCCATTTAGTATTCCGTGGAGGAAACTCAAGTCAGTTGTCTTGTCGCCTAATGTGCAGCGCTGACACATTTATTGCCCTCAATACTTGCTACGTAAACATGTTTCTAACCTTTGAGATTTCTGTTCCTTACAATTGCAGCAAATGAGGACATTGTTCTGTTTCACTGTTTAATACTGCAGGGGGAGGCTGTTTCCAAAATTGAAGAATAGTAGTTCATAAATACCTTCGATTGTCTTTAATACTCTACCATTAATACCACAATCTTTCAGTACGGCTAACATCTTTTCCCTCGGTATTTTGTCATATGCCTTCTTTGATCTATGAAACATAAACACAACTGTCTATTCCTCTCGCAACATTTTTCAGTTTTTTAAAATGTTATTTATTCGGGGCGTCGACCTATGAAGATCTCTTGCCCCTACTTGCAACATATGTGAGGAACCTGCGTGTATTATGTAAATGGCGGAAGTAAAAAGTGTTGAATGTGAGGAAATGAACGTTAAGGACGACACAAACACCCAGTCCCCAATTACAATTACAAACCCCTAACCCGGCCGGGAATCGAATCCGGGGCCACCGCGTGACAGGCGGACACGTTGCCCCCTACACCGCGAGGCCGGACAAATATTTTTCAGTTACTTAGCGCATACTGAAAATCCGATCCTGACAGCCCTCCGTGGTTTGAAACCACGCAGGTTTTCATCCAATTTACTCTTGACCATTACTCACACCATCCCTCCCAGAATGCGAGTGAACACCTTGCCTGGTATGCTGATCACTGAACTACCTCGATAGTTGCAGCAGCAATAATAATAATAATAATAATAATAATAATAATAATAATAATAATAATAATAATAATAATAATAATAATAATAAGAAGAAGAAGAAGAAGAAGAATTGTCACCGTGGTTTTGTGAATCGCAGAGAGGTGAAAAAAGGTGCGGGCTGAATAGGTCTATCTACTATATCAAAGATTAACTTAAAACTTTAAATCAAGGATGTATTTGTTTTCAAATCACAAACTTAACAAACTTTTCACTAGGTGAAATAACAAGGTTACAGTTACAAATAGCAGTTTGGAATTTACAAGTGCTGAGCTTCCAGCTCCAAATTCACAAGTTTACAATATCGCAAATGTTGCGTTTATTTGGACGAGGGGAGAATCTCCCAATTCAAGAGCACTTTGCTCCAAACGTTACAAATACGGCCTTCCAAAGGCCCCACACAATATTACACAAAACCAGAAAGAATTTACAATCTCTCTGAATTCAACAAAGGAGACTGGCTCCCAATTTCGTACAGCCTACTCAAGGCAACATTACACAAATTCTTACAATTTCTGGCCTCTCTAAGCCCAACCTACAATTTACAATATTTACACAGGGGTATCTATTACCCAAACTACTGAGCCTTCGTGGAAAGAAGAACAGGTTAAATTACTGGCCCGAACACAAAATGAATGGAGGCGTACACTTGCGCTCCTAGGAAATTAAGTACAAAACCCTAATTTGGCTCTCGGCCCGATGATGCAGAGGCTAATCCCAAGCTACTGAGGTGACTAGAATGAAGGTTAATTTAACGCTTTGCAGAAAAGAGAAACAGTTACAAAATCGTAGTCACCTCAAACTAAATTGAAGGGGAACTCGAGAGGGTACCGCACTCTCTATCCCCGATTTACAATTTAAGTCTTTATGAAATTTACATTAGCCGAAATAAGGTTTACATTTTACAAAACAGGTGGTTATATAGTTAGAAATTAGAACCTTCCCCTCGTGTAGTTCTGCGGAGGTAGCTACAGAAAAATAAAACTGGTGGCCATTACCTTGGCTGTTGAACTGCCTGGCGAAGAATGAGGTGCCCTACCTCCTGTCTTAACACACACACTCAGTAAGACGACGATCAATAAGACAAGGTAGCTGGAAAAGCCGCAGCTTATATACCCGAGGGGATGATTCGAGAGGGTTCTGGACTAAATCCGGACACACCCTCTCATTTTTGTTGGCAAGTTCAAAAGGTGCAGGTGCTGAAAAATAATTACAGAAAATGTGTGATTGGCCAGATTCAAAAGCTGGCGGAATGAGAAGGAAGTGTTGCAAAGCTTGAAATATAGAAATAAATGAAGGTTAGTTTAGTTGTGAAAACCTATAAACACAAAATTTCTTTAAATCACTTATTCTTCTACCTTGCACCAGAGTGTATCACCTCATTTTGTGTGATGACATCTGTGGAGAAAAGTTCAAACTTCTTGACGTAAACCAAAACAAAACAAAAATAAATCCAGTCAGTTTAGGCACCATCAAAATAACACATTACTCAATAATTCAATGGTGACATCTTCTGGTCAGTGTCCCAACTTCATGCCGTAGCTGTTTCACGTTTTATTTGATAGATAGATTTCGTTAAGGCGCTTCTTTTAAATGTGCGGGGTTGAGGTGTACCTCCCTGTACAACAACAACAACAATAATAATAATAATAATAATAATAATAATAATAATAATAATAATAATAATAATAATAATAATAATAATAATAATAATAATAATAATAATGTCTGCTGCGTTGCACGAGCTAATGCCGAAGGAGATATTTTGAGCACGTTTATGTCCCTACATAGACCATCTACACCAAAAATATGAGATGAGAAACTGCATTTTATGACGATTTGTATGTACTTTAGGTCTGTGAGAAGAAAATAACGTAAAAAGTATTAACTAAGATAATCGAGCAACGTAAAATATCGACAGCCAAAAGCAGTTCCTACCGATCTCGATAGTTGCAGTCGCTTAAGTGCGGCCAGTATCCAGTAATCGGGAGATAGTGGGTTCGAGCCCCACTGTCGGCAGCCCTGAAGATGGTTTTCCGTGGTTTCCCATTTTCACACCAGGCAAATGCCGGGGCTGTACCTTAATTAAGGCCACGGCCGCTTTCTTCCAATTCCTAGGCCATTCCTCTCCCATCGTCGCCATAAGACATACCTGTGTCGGTGCGACGTAAAGCAAAAAAAAAAGCAGTTCCCACGAACTTAAACGAAGGTTAGTAAAGAATTTACAGTTTCAATAGTATACGTAAGACAGTCGGTTTGTTTAAATCTACACCTTAAGGGAGTATCATTCACGGAGGGTTACAGTACAGGGGTTGTTGTTGTTGTTGGAGGCTGTTGAGGATTTGTAATAATAATAATAATATAATAATAATAATAATAATAATAATAATAATAATAATAATAATAATAACAATTGAGGATCTATCTGACGGTGAGATAGCGGCCACGGTATGGAAAGCCAAGAATAACGGCCGAAAGGATCCGTCGTGCTGACCACACGACACCTCGTAATCTGTAAGCCTTCAGGCTGAGCAGCGGTCGCTTGGAAGGCCATGGTCCTTCGGGGCTGTTGCGCCATGGGGTTTGGGTTTGGTTTATAATAATAGTGTTATCACTACTTTTACGGTTACCGACACGAGACTACCGTACTTGAGCACCTTCAAATATCACCGGACTTGAGCCCACGTTGATCCTGCCACCTTGAGTTCTCTGTCATCTCAGTTACTCATCCCATCTTGAGAATTTGTGTTTAAGAATAACGAGCAGTCTCGTGATTAGCACTCTAACAATCTTCTGATAGTGTTCGGGAAGATTTCGTATAGGCAGGATAGGGAAAGAAATTTAAGGGTTCAATGCCGTATATTTTAAGTATGTAGCGTGCGTCTTGTCTTCTAAGCGAAGCCACTTCGAGTTCACCGTATGATTGGTTTACATGGTCAGAATATTTCAGATTACAGGGAAATCTTATATAGACACCCTGTGCTTGTCGTATTTCATTACGAAGTTCAGTTTTTGTATTTTTGAGAACCACGTTACAATAGTAGCCTCCGTGGCTCAAAGGCCAGCGCGCCGGTCTCTCACCGCTGGATACCGTGCTTCAAATCCCGGTCACTCCATGTGAGATTTGTGCTGAACAAAGGGGAGGCAGGACAGGTTTATCTCCGGGTACTCCGGTTTTCCCTGTCATCTCTCATTCCAGCACCACTCTCTGTTAACATTTCATTTCATTCGTCAGTCATTAATCATTGCCCCAGAGGAGTGCGACAGGCTTCGGCAGCCGGCACATTTCCTATCCTTGCCGCTAGATGGGGGCTTTATTCATTCCATTCCTGACCCGGTCGAATGACTGCAAACAGGCTGTGGATTTACGTTACAACAGTCGAATGTTGAAACAATGAGATTTTCCATTATATTTCGTTTAGACTGAACAGGAAACGTAATTTAAAATTGTTAAATGAACAGCTTAATAAGAATGCAATTCTTTTCAAAGAATTTCAAGGTGAATAGAAGACAAATAGCGAAGCCTTTTTCTTTATTCAAGAGTTGCACATCTCGTGTCTTGTTCATGATGTTCGGTAGTGATGAATTTCCAACTTATAAAGGTTAAAACGTTTGCAGGTCGTTCTTCGATCAGTAGATGTTCTGTAGGTGTACGATTCTCAACTAGACAATCTCGCGCCACTTAACTCTTTCAGTGTTATGAGCTACCTGCAATCTAACACAGAACGAGAGATATAATAGACATGTGAACACAGACCCCTGTAACTGACGCGCTTATGGTCTTGACAGATATTTGAGTGGGTGGGACGTGCGATTACCTCGACTTCACTGTTCTGGTGCTGTGAGGATGAAACGTTTGACAGTCACAGCTACAGGGTAACAAGGGGCTCGGGGTATAAGAATGTACTCTTCGACCAGCATTAAGAATAACCCGAGTAACTCATTCTTTTTGGCTTCCCCGTTTACTGGGATCAGATCAAAACTTTCCTCTTGTTTCTGGGGTCTTTAGAGCCACGCAGGACCATTTTTGTTTCTGGCTGGGAATTTAAGGCCGAATTTCCGACTCCGGTTTACTTTTCATGTTAGAATTACATTTCAGGATCAATCGGGACTCTAACCGCAGTTACCCGGGTGCAAAGCGAGCAGCTATGCCACTGCATTAATTACGCCCCCTGTAACTCAGGAATAACGGAGGGTCCAACAGAAAAATTGCGGGCTTAGTGTAAAACAAAAATAACCAAAATATTTGACACTTTTTAGGTTTCTTCACCAATCGATAGCAAATTCTTTCTTCTACTCTGTGACAAAAGATCGCAACACAGATCCGAACAGTCACTTAACTCACTGTATATAACTTAGTTTTAAATATTTTGTAAGTAACTCGCAAGCACAAAGCATGGTTGCATATTTCATTCGAAATAAACGTATTGCCTGATAAGAACTGGGTTGTGAATAAAACTTCAACCTTTTTTCGTACTGTTTGAAGAACGCACAAATTTCCATTTTTTGTTGTTGTTAAAATCAGAATCAAACAGACGAGAAAGAGGAAATATATAATGAAAGCAGTGAAATAGTTAAAAAATGTTTTATTTCTTTTTAAAGACATTAAAAACTTCAGCTCGATTGGTTACACGCATACGCATCTAAAAATTATTGCCATAATATAATGACCTGGGTTAGGTTCGAAGAACTTTCTAAGCATGCTTTATAAAAATTATATTTCCTTTGTATGTGAGGTTTTTTCTTAAAGAAATAATACATTTCCTTCCATCCATAACCGGAATTTCATCAATTATTCTTAAAAGTGTTGTTTTGTCTCTCCTGTAATATTCAATGCTTTAGTTACGTTATTTCCACACTACGACGTCGAATTTATTCGGTCATTTGAGAAATCCCACGTCTGCTGAAAATCTAGATTTGGGAAAATTAAGTAACACTATATGCAGTGAACTTGTAGTCTGATGGTAAAATCTGTAAATTGTGCGGTAGATCCCTTTGGTGGTAGCATCAAGGAACTTCAGTAAAAATCCTGTTTACTTTGCTTTTAACGTGAATATTTCTACAATATTCATTATTACATTCAAGTAAAATTATTTTCAGTGCTATTGGCAATGAATTCACGGACTACTGCGAAATTAGCCATACCATGCTGTGGAATTACTCAGTCTGCTGCGTATTTACCCGATGTATTACAATCACAATTAAGTGAATTAATTGAAAACGTGTTGAAGTACAAAATAAATGTAACATTAAGTAACAGTTGTTCCAGTGCAAATGTATTTTGGTCATTCTCAGAATGCGTCAAATGTTGCCGTAAATTTGAGGATTTTTCCGCGTTCCCCTTCACATTGACAATATCGGAAAACAGTCGTAAGTTTCTGTGTTTAACACAGAGGTTGACAAACTTACCGGGCGGTCAACTGCTAAAGTGGTGGTGATTACTGTTTTAAGAGGAAGTACAACTGGGCAAGCATTATCTGTCAACTGGTAGAGCTGTAATCCAAGGGTCATGCCCAACACACTAAAAAAAATACATGTTATCATTACAAAATAGCGCACAATTTTTGGTGGTGTAGTGGATCCATTACATGTCTCTGTGTACTAGTGAATGCCAACCCCGCGGTGTACGAGTAGTTTGCCCGTCTCTTACCTTGGGGCCCTGAGTTCGATTCCGAGTCAGTACAAATTTTTCAATTCAGGACTGAGGGCTGGAACAGAATTTTGTCCTCAGCTTCGTGAGACAGACTGACGTTCTATGTGATGTGAGAGGCAGTGGACCCGGTCACTGAAGTCAAACAATACAGTTAATGATGCCGTCACGCTGATCACGTGGGTTTCCAATTTCTACAGCCCGGGCAGCAGTCGTCTTCGCAGATGATTTTCTCGGAGGTAGTGTGGGAAAAGTGGAGAAAATATAGCAGTCCGGATACAGTTGATGCATCGGCAGCTTCCAATCACATAACCCCCGGCTTCCTAGTTGTTAAGGTGCCCGACTATTTCGATGGAGGGAAATATTATTATTATTATTATTATTATTATTATTATTATTATTATTATTATTATTATTATTATTACAATAATTCATAATAATTAATAATAATTTTACGTCCACCTAACTACCCCTTACCGTTTTCGGAGACGCCGAGGTATCGGATATTTTGTACCGCAAGAGTTATCTAGCCAATGGGCCGGTAAATCTTTTGACACGAGGTTGGAATATTTGAGCACCTTCAAATAACATCGGAATGAACCGGGATCGAACTCGTCAACTTAGGCTAAGAAAGTTAATGTTATAGTGTCTACGTCACTCAAACCTGCTAAATAAGAAAGGAATGAGGAAACAATTGTATCATTCTTAAAATTAAACTATACATTATTTCGTACAGTACACTTGGTGTGGTGACTGACAGCTCCGTTCGAGAATCGGTGCACGTAGAAACTTTTCTGAGACGATTTCTCTTTATTCCACTGAACTATATCATCATACGTCTACATTCAATACACGTCCGATAGTTACGAACTTAGCAAGGTAACTTCCTGCCCAAATAGTCGAGCTTAGATTCTCAGCTCTGCCACGAATTTTAAAACTAGTTTAAGCGTCTAGAACTCTTGGGAGTTCTACTCACGTTATCAACGCCAATTTTACTTCAAAAATCTAGCATTCACTTCATTAGCATTCTTCAGAAGCTATAAAATCTACAAGGACGTGGTTTTCATTTCACCCTTGAGAAATGTTTCGCACTCACCGGACTTCACGGCTCGGATAAAACAAAGTTCTCTCAAGGTAAGGAAAAGACAGGGATATATCCAAACATCATCATGGATAACATTACTTTTTTTTACAAGTTCCTTTACGTCGCACAGACACAGATAGGTCTTACGGTGACAATGGGAAAGGAAAGGGCTAGGAGTGTGGAGGAAACGGCCGTGGCTTTAATTAAGGGACATATAAGGGTACACAAGTAACACTTGTTCCAGTGCAAAAATAGTTTGGCCATTCTCAGAATGCGTCAAATTTTGCCAGCATTTGCCTGGTGTGAAAATGGGAAACCACGGAAAACCACCTTCAGGTCTGCCAACAGTGGGATTCGAAGCCATTCTCTCCCAAATGCAAGCTCACAGCAGCGCTATATTAAATCTTAATTAGTATTCATTAATACTGTAATATTAGTCATATTATCCTTCATGATTTTTTTTAATGTGACGTGTGTGTCATTGGAAAGTAATTTTAAGAATACTCTAGCGAATGATTTTACATGTAAGTGAAAATTGTCAAGAGCATTGTAATTGGGGCTCATGTCCTGTTATGTTTACAATAAGCAAATAAATAAATGTCAGTTTTACCCACCACGTAGTCTCTGGTTCTTTAAGTGGGATTCGGACAGATGGTAAGATATATCTATAAAGTAGGCATGGTATATTTTCATTATATAAATTAACTAGCAAGATACCCGTGCTTCGCTACGGTATTATACTGAAATTTATAATTGAATGCTTATTCTTTTAGATATATAATCCGCGAAATTCGCGATCTGACTCATTTTCTGTGAGAATCCGCCAAAATTCGCGATCTGACTCGTTTTCTAATAGATTACGGCAAGTTTCCTCCCATTTTCAATCTTTCCTTCCAGCAATCGATTTCGTACTTCCCGGGCTAGTTCCAGGTATTCCACCCGGTCAGTTGGGTCCCTAAATCTTTGCCATCCTTTCCTATAAGCATTTTAATATGGGTCAAATCCTATTGTTTATTTCAAATGTGTTTAAATTTTTATTTATATGTCAGGAGAATCTACTGTAATCTAAGAACGTTCCCCGAAGGAAAAGATGGCTGTTGAAAACGAACCCAGGAAAGTTAAAAATGATCGATTTATGATCAGAATTAGTACATCGAAAATCTAAGGCCTGTTTCCAGTCATTCGATAGGGTCAGGAATGGAATGAATAAAGCCCCATTTAGCGGCGACATCAGGAATTGTGCCGGCTCCCGAAGCACTCCTCTGGGGCAATGATCGATGAATGACAAATGAAATGAATTTATATTGGACAGTGTTGCTGGAATGAATGATGACAGGGAAAACCGGAGTATCCGGAGAAAAACCTGTCCCGCCTCCGTTTTGTCCAGCAGGAATGTCACATGGAGTGACCGGGATTTGAACCATGGAACCCAGCCGTGAGAGGCCGGCGCGCTGCCGCCTGAGCAACGGAGGCTCCTTATAAGTACATTATGAACAGTAAAATCAATTGGTCTCACCTCCTTTTACACCCCATTGCCTTTAAGTTTATTTACGGACCCCCACCCCCACCAAAAAAAAATTAAAGGAAGGCGTGTTTCTTTATGTTTAAAGCAGATTCCAAACACCAATGTTCCCGTCTATTACCTTCAGTTTTGAGATATAAGTATCCCCATAAAAATAATTCACTTTCCTTCACTTCCTTTCACACTCCCTCCCCCTATGTGAATTTTCCGGCAAAAGTACTTGTTTCTTTAATAGTAAAGGATCTTCTAAATACCAATTATTACGATTCGAACTTCTTCAGTTTTTGATGTATGTGTCCTCATGAAATGAATTCAACTCCTTTTCACTCCCCCTCCCCAAGATGGTTTCCCCCAAAACGCGTTTTTCTTTGCTTTCAAAGGAGATCCAAATACCAATGTTCACGTCTGTAACACCTTTAGTTTTTATTAGATGTAAGTATCATCATAAAATTAATTCAATTAATTTTTCAATTCTTTCAACTCCCCCCCCCCACTTTATTGGATTTTCCGTGAATACGTGTTTCTTTACTTTTAAAGCAGATTCCAAATATCAACTTTCACGTCTGTAACATCTTCACTTTTGAGATATCAGTAGCCTAATTAAAATAATTCAACACCATTTTCAGTCGCTCCCCCCCCTCCACCCAAGTGGTATTTCCGAAAACTAATGATACACGTTTCTTTATTTTTAATAGAGATAAAAAGTACCATTTTCCACTTCTGTAACATGTTAATTTTTTTAGATATACTGTCGAAATTCTCATTTTAAAATTTCACCCCTTTTTAGTTCCCCTTAAGTGGAGTTTCCAAAAACAATTCACCTATGTTTCTTTACATTTACAGGAGATTCCAAATACCCACTTTTTACGTCTGTAACTTTTTACGTTTCTCAGATATTCTGTAGATATAGTCTTTCAAAACATTCACCCCAATTTGTCACTCCTGTTTAACCGCCATCAATTGATTTTTCCAAAAACAAAAATACATGTTTCTTTATTTTTAAAGGAGATCCCAAACACTAATTTTCAGGTCTGTAATATCTTCAGTTTCTGAGATATAAGTATCCTCATTAAAAGCATTCAACCCATTTTTCACCCCTTTCCACCCCTCCCATTGGGATTTTCCGAAAACAAAAAATACGTGTGTCTTTATTCTTAAAGGAGTTTCTAAATACCAATATTTACATCTATAAACTTTAAAAGTTTTGAGATATAGATACACTCATTTTAAAAATTCAGCCCCTTTTCAACACGCCCCCCCCCATTAATTCGATTTTCCAACAACAAAAATACCTGTTTCTTTATTTTTAAAGGAGATCCCAAACACCAATTTTCAGGTCTGTAATATCTTCAGTTTCTGAGATATAAGTATCCTCATTAAAAGCATTCAACCCATTTTTCACCCCTTTCCACCCCTCCCATTGGGATTTTCCGAAAACAAAAAATACGTGTTTCTTTATTTTTAATGAAGATTCTAAAAACCAATTTTTACATATGTAAACATTAAAAGTGTTGAGATATAGATGCACTCATTTTAAAAATTCACCCCCCCCCCTTTTTCACCTTCCCATTAATTGGATTTTCCAAAAACAAAAAATACGTGTTTCTTTATTTTTAAAGGAGATCCCAAACACCAATTTTCAAGTCTGTAATATCTTCACTTTCTGAGATATAAGTATCCGCATTAAAGGCATTCAACCCATTTTTCACCCCTTTTCACCCCTCCTATTGGGATTTTCCGAAAACAAAAAATACGTGTTTCTTTATTTTTAATGAAGATTCTAAATACCAATTTTTACATATGCAAACTTCAAAAGTATTGAGATATAGATGCACTCATTTTAAAAATTCACCCCCCCCCCCGTTTTTCACCTTCCCATTAATTGGATTTTCCAAAAACAAAAAATACGTGTTTCTTTATTTTTAAAGGAGATCCCAAACACCAATTTTCACTTTTGTAATATCTTCATTTTCTGAGATATAAGTATCCGCATTAAAGGCATTCAACCCATTTTTCACCCCTTTTCACCCCTCCTATTGGGATTTTCCGAAAACAAAAAATACGTGTTTCTTTATTTTTAATGAAGTTTCTAAATACCAATTTTTACATATGTAAACTTTAAATGTTTTGAGATATATATGCACTCATTTTAAAAATTCACCCCCCTTTTCACCCTCCCATTCATTCTATTTTCCAAAAACAAAAAATACGTGTTTCGTTATTTTTAAAAGAGATCAAAAGTACCAATTTTCACTTTTGTAATATCTTCAGTTTCTGAGATATCAATACCGGTATCCTGATTAAAGGCATTCAACCACTTTTTCACCGTTTTTCACCCGTCCTATTGGGATTTTCTGAAAACAAAAAATACGTGTTTCCCTATTTTTAAATAAGATTCTAAATACCAATTTTTACATCTCTAAACTTTTAACGTTTAGAGATATAGATACACTCATTTTAAAATTTCAACCCCCTTTTCATCCCCTTAGCGAAGGAATATCCAAAAATCCTCTCTTAGCGGGCACCTACATGTTAATATGTATATACACTGACTGACAGAGCAAATGCAACACCAAGAAGGAGTGGTCAGAACTTTATGCCAATTGCAGGGTAGACTGACGTCACTGAGGTATGCTCATGATGTGAAATGCGCCGCTGTGCTGCGCACGTAGCGAACGATAAATGGGACACGGCGTTGGCGAATGGCCCACTTCGTACCGTGATTTCTCATCCGACAGTCATTGTAGAACGTGTTGTCGTGTGCCACAGGACACGTGTATAGCTAAGAATGCCAGGCCGCCGTCAACGGAGGCATTTCCAGCAGACAGACGACTTTACGAGGGGCATGGTGATCGGGCTAGGAAGGGCAGGTTGGTCGCTTCGTCAAATCGCAGCCGATACCCATAGGGATGTGTCCACGGTGCAGCGCCTGTGGCGAAGATGGTTGGCGCAGGGACATGTGGCACGTGCGAGGGGTCCAGGCGCAGCCCGAGTGACGTCAGGACGCGAGGATCGGCGCATCCGCCGCCAAGCTGTGGCAGCCCCGCACGCCACGTCAACCGCCATTCTTCAGCATGTGCAAGACACCCTGGCTGTTCCAATATCGACCAGAACAATTTCCCGTCGATTGCTTGAAGGAGGCCTGCACTCCCGGCGTCCGCTCAGAAGACTACCATTGACTCCACAGCATAGACGTGCACGCCTGGCATGGTGCCGGGCTAGAGCGACTTGGATGAGGGAATGGCGGAACGTCGTGTTCTCCGATGAGTCACGCTTCTGTTCTGTCACTGATAGTCACCGCAGACGAGTGTGGCGTCGGCGTGGAGAAAGGTCAAATCCGGCAGTAACTGTGGAGCGCCCTACCGCTAGACAACGCGGCATCATGGTTTGGGGCGCTATTGCGTATGATTCCACGTCACCTCTAGTGCGTATTCAAGGCACGTTAAATGCCCACCGCTACGTGCAGCATGTGCTGCGGCCGGTGGCACTCCCGTACCTTCAGGGGCTGCCCAATGCTCTGTTTCAGCAGGATAATGCCCGCCCACACACTGCTCGCATCTCCCAACAGGCTCTACGAGGTGGACAGATGCTTCCGTGGCCAGCGTACTCTCCGGATCTCTCACCAATCGAACACGTGTGGGATCTCATTAGACGCCGTTTGCAAACTCTGTCCCAGCCTCGTACGGACGACCAACTGTGGCAAATGGTTGACAGAGAATGGAGAACCATCCCTCAGGACACCATCCGCACTCTTATTGACTCTGTACTTCGACGTGTTTCTGCGTGCATCGCCGCTCGCGGTGGTCCTACATCCTACTGAGTCGATGCCGTGCGCATTGTGTAACCTGCATATCGGTTTGAAATAAACATCAATTATTCATCCGTGCCGTCTCTGTTTTTTCCCCAACTTTCATCCCTTTCGAACCACTCCTCCTTGGTGTTGCATTTGCTCTGCCAGTCAGTGTATTTAATAAACTTCAAACATACAATTACCATAATACCTGCAAACATTACTCTCCACGTCTTATAGATGGCAAGTCCATATAAAATTGCCTGTCTTCTAGTTTCCTTAAAACACTCGGGCCTAAATGGAAACAAATATTTCGGTAATAAACTCGTTTTTAAAATAGTAAACATATAATCTGGCGTATTCTTATGAAAATCACGTTACGTGAATATATTCCTTAAACAACTGGCTACGTGATATACATCCTTCTTCCCTGACCCGAGTTGGTCGTTGATTTTCTTCCACTATAGGCCCTGATGAGGGGCTGCCTGGCTGAGGCGGTAAAGGCGTGCTCGGTTTGCCCGGAAGGACGTGGGTTCGAATCCCCGTCAGGAAGTCGTAAAATTTAAGAAGCGAGATTTCCACTTCTGGAGGTGCATATGGCCCTGAGGTTCACTCAGCCTACACCAAAAATGAGTACCAGGTTAATTCCTGGGGGCAAAGGCTAACCACTATACCTCATCACGTGCCGAGGTTAACAAGGGTGGAAACCTTTACCTTCCACTCCTCCAAGGCCTTCATGGCCTGTACGGTGGTGACTTTGCTTTGCTATAGACCCTGATGTTGATGTATAGCTTCTTCCACTATCCCTCATTCGTTTGTGTACGTTGTCCTTCCAGTTCAGTTTGATGAATCTTTCTCTTCCTCCTCTCATTCAGTGTTAACATCGATCGAGGTGACACACTCATATTACTGACTCGGCCATGTTTGTTGATGTACAACATTCTTCCACGGAAGCCAATTTTCAAACAAAAATTTCTCTCTCATTTTTTTAAATATAAGAGTAACCTTCTGGTACCAAGTTATTCCTTAGATGATATACAAGCTTATACCATGAAAATATCTATTTGTCCAAACATTCTTTGAGGGCAGGCTTCAATTTTCGTTCCAAGTGATCCATGTGCTGCGGGTCAGTATTTCTACCCTGAACATGTCACACGGGAGTATTTCCAGGCGCAACGACGATATCCACAAATTAGTCATTCGATACGTTGCCGTTCCATTGCTATGCCTTTGATTAAACATTGTTTACGAGCTAGAGCTGTTGGTTCCCAGAGCGATAAGCAGGGTCCTCCCACGCTGTTTTAGCAAATCGAGTCCGGTTAGTCTGCAGCCCCTGCAACCCGGCAACTTCTCCAACATTACATTATTGCGTGTAGCCGTTACGCGCATGACAATAAGAGCTTCCTACAGCGGACCAGGTAGACCACCCAATCTACTGAAATGAAATGGCGTATGGCTTTTAGTGCCGGGAGTGTCGGAGGACAAGTTCGGCTCGCCAGATGCAGGTCTTTTTGATTTGACTCCCGTAGGTGACCTGCGCGTCGTGATGAGGATGAAATGATGATGAAGACGACACATACACCCAGCCCCCGTGCCAGTGAAATTAACCAATTAAGGTTAAACTTCCTGACCCTGCCGGGAATCGAACCCGGGACCCCTGTGACCAAAGGCCAGCACGCTAAACATTTAGCCATGGAGCCGGACACCCAATCTACTACGAAGTATGCATCGCCGTAGGGCCTCGAAATACTCGTTTGGTATACAGTATGTACCTATTCTATTCGTACGGGCTGTTTGCTTTAGTAATTCAACGCACTGCCAGAAAATAATAAACTGAAAAGGATTTTATTCACTGAACATATATTAAACAAAGCTTTCATAAAACATATATCTACTGTATCTGTTAGCAATCATGTTAACAGAACATACAGCTTGTAACCAAGAAAAGCGCGCCCATAATCTTGTATCATTCCTATTCGTACAAGCAAACTGAACACTTGAAATAAACAAGAAAATAAAGGGTTCCTGGAACATGTTAGTATCTAGTGGAGTGTCCCAAAGCCTTTCTAATTGCCTGACATCGTCGCCGCATAGAATACACTAATTTCTTGCACATGTCGGGGCTGATTTTCTGCCATTCCTGAAGAATCACACTTTTAAGTTCATCCTTTGTACACACACGCTGCCTACGGAGATTCCTCTTCGATGTAGCTTAAATATGTTCGATGGTATTTTAATCCGGAGTCTGGGTGGGTGTTCTAACCTGCTTAGGACTGTTCCAGATCAACCATGTCTTTTTAATATCAGCAGTGTGTTTTGGTTCATTATTATGCTGGAGTATATAAACAGGTGGCATCCCCGTATTTTCGGCACTCTGCTTCACGTTTTCCCTCAGGATTGCATTATAACCCTCCTTGTTCATTATTCCGTCAATGAAATGTATGTTACGCACACCTCTGGCTGACATACAGCCCCAAAACATTACAGACCCACAACCATATTTGACAGTTGGGAGTGTATTCGCCACATCATTGTCCGTATCAACTTTTCTCCATATTCTGTGGATGCTCTCTGACCCAAGATAGGTTTATTTTTGTCTCATCAGACCAGATAACATCATTCCAGAATTCTTTCTCCTTATTTATACGCTCCTTAGCGAATGTCAATATAAGCCGTCTGTTTTTTATACCGTACTTACATACGGCCTTTTCCGAGGGATTCTGGTCTCTCCAGTTCGATCCTCCGCGAGTTGCCTCAATACTGGTGCACTTAATTTGGAATCTGACTTTATCAGCCGAATAACAAACCGTTCTTTCCTTTCACTTAAACACTTTGTAAATATATGTGTATGATGTGGAAAACATTTTTCTCGACATAAACACTTCCAACGCAAAATTTGAGTTACGTAGATCGTTATGCGGTAAGAAAAAACGAATGGAAGGACTGTTTCACTTCGAGGTTTATTTCAATAACAGCACATGATTTCTCAGGATCCATAGCTATTCGCACCTCGGTCATCTGGTAGCCAAGCTACTGTGCTAACACGTCAACAAAAGCCATCTATGCAAATAAACCTATAATTGTGTTTGTACACATCAAAAGTGTATCCATTTGCATTTTTGTGGGATTAACTGTACAAAGGTCGGAAATGGTTTCAGTTCAATTTTCGCCTGTCTGTTCAGCTGATTCGACTCACGGAAAAAAGGCTTAAAAGAATTTCTCGAAACTGGGCATTTAGTTTCAGGGATAGTCAGGCTCTTCCAACTCGGCGTTTGAGGGCTAGGAAGCTGCGTGTCTGCCCAGTACTCTCACGGTCGCTGTGGCGATAGAAGTACGCACACGCTCAGTTGTTTACCTCGCATTTTTAGCCGCCATTGCGAACCATTTCAGTGATTTAAATGTTTTTCAAGGCAAAATTTGAAACGATGTGACTTTTGCGACTGTAACTCTAATAGTAAATGTGAAGTCCTTAAACAATGCGAGAAAGGTTTAGAAATATCTAAAACATGTCACCTGAATTTAACATTTTATGACGTCTTTTTTCTGTAAATTTTGAGAATGCTCCAATGAAATTTCTAAGAGAACTGAATAAGAGTAAAACTAGGCCGTGTTTGTCCGATGTTGCGTTGGAAGCAGGGTTACGCATTCACTCTACTGAAACAATTTTCAGTAACATCACTAAGTTGGTGCAATCAAAGAAATGGCAGGTGTCCACCTAAATGCATATAAAAGAACAGTTTTATTTTGGTGTATTATTTTCTTAAAACCAGGCGAGGTGGCCGTGCGGGTAGGGGCGCGTATTTGTGAGCTGCATCCGGGAGATAGTGGGTTTGAACCATACTGTCGGCAGCCCTGAAGAAGGTTCTCCGTGTTTTCTCATTTTCACACCAGGCAAATGCTGGGGATGCAACTTAATCAAGGCCAGAGCCGCTTCCTTTCTACTCCTAGGCCTTTCCTATCCCATCGTCGCCATAAGACCTATCTATGTTGGTGCGACGTGAAGAACATTCAAAAAAAAAAAAAAATCTTAAAAGGCTCATTTTCCTTATTCTTGAATATTCTTTCTATGTCTCATAAAATTTCCTGTTCGTACACCTCCCTCCCTCCCTCTCCCTCCCTCCCTCATTCTCTCTCTCTCTCTCCCTCTATCTCTCCTTCGCCCTAAGCCCTGACATCTCAAGCCTGCCCTGAGCCACAGCAGCGTAGCAATATTAGGGAATCCAAACAGGAAACGTCAGATTTCACCAATAATATTAGCGATATAGAAAAAGTGAACCTAATAACAATTGTGTAAATTTTGTAAAATGTAATTTCCGATCTGATGTCTCTCGTGTTTTCCTTTTTTTTACCGTGGGAGGAATAATAACAGAGATATTCTCGATTATTATATTTTTCACAAACTTCCAATTATCTCCGGAAATATTGGACTTATTATTATTATTATATTATTTTCATTACTATTATTATTATTATTATTATTATTATCATTATTATTATTATTATTATTATTATTATTATTATTATTATTATTATTATTAACAATTGGCTTTACCTCGCACTGACATAGATAGGTCTTATGGCGACCATTGTACAGGAAAGAGCTGGGAGTGGGGAGAAGGCGTGGTGTGAAGATGGGAAACCACGGAAAACCATTTTCAGGGCAGCCGGCTGTGGGGATTCGAACCTACTATCTCCCGAATGTAAGGTCACAGCTGCGCGTCCCTAACCGCACGGCCAACTTGCTCGGTAACAAAAACTGTAATTCTCAATAATTGATAGATGATATATTTTTACCGGGCGAGCAACAATAATGAATATATCCAAGAACTTCAATGTTTGTTACCAGTTCTACCAACAGTGAGCATCGCTGACGTCGAAATACTGTTCAGTCATCATGGTAACGATCTAGCTGTGGTGGTTATGGTAATAGGTTTTTTTTTTTTTTTTGCTATTTGTTTTACGTCGCACGGACACAGCTAGGTTTTTTGCTATTTGCTTTACGTCGCACCGAACAGATATGTCTTATGGCGACGATCGGATAGGAAAGGCCTAGGAATTGGAAGGAAGCGGCCGTGGCCTTAATTAAGGTACAGCCCCAGGATTTGCCCGGTGTGAAAATGGGAAACCACGGAAAACCATCTTCAGGGCTGCCGACAGTGGGGCTCGAATCCACTATCTCCCGATTACTGGATACTGGCCGCATTTAAGCGACTGCAGCTATCGAGCTCGGTACAAATAGGTTTATGGCGATGATAGGAAAGGCCTAGGAATATGAAGAAAGCGGCCGTGGCCGTCACTAAGGTAAAGCCCCAGGATTTGCCAGGTGTGAAAATGGGAAACCACGGAAAACCATCTTCAGGGCTGCCGACAGTCGGGTTCGAACCCATTATTTCCCGGATGCAAGCTCACAGCTGCGCGCCCCTAACCGCACGGCCAACTCGCCCAGTCGTAATAGTTTTATAAGCTGCAAATAGTATGGCCATAACCTCTATTCTTCAAGAAGATAACGAAAAAGATTATCGAAATGAGAAGAAAAGCACGAAGGTATGATTCCTCGAGAATTAGGGGGAAAAATTATCACAAATGGGGATTAGGGAGTTTGGAAGCCCAAATACTGCCGAGCCGGAGGGAAACAAAGTGTGATGGCCAGCAGTATCCTAAGCTCCTAAAACGTATTGACAACAACTTTACATTGATTGGCTATTGTTGTTAGCTGAGGGGTGCTTTGTCTCTTATGCTACCACTCATCTCCGTTAGATGCCACTAATGCTGCAGTTACAAAAAACAACCCTTCAATGACAGGTAACAACATAAAATAAATAAATAAATAAATAAATAAATAAATAAATAAATAAATAAATAAATAAATAAATAAATAAATAAATAAATAAATAAATAAATAAATATTTTGGAACGTGGTGTGCTGAACCTCCGGAATATGTCAGAAACAAGGTGGTTTAAAATACAAATCTCAGTCGTACTAGAAGTGGTTGTTGCAACAATTACTAACACTACTTTTGAAGCCTAAGTTTCGAACCAGAATGTTAACTCTCCATAAATATGGACAGACATGTATTGATTACATCTGAATACTCCCCTGAGTAGAAGTTTTAAGAGTTAAGTAGGAAGACACACAGAACGAACGTGGCAGGTATGCTCTTTATGAAGGAAGTAACAATAAGTGTGGTGCGTCCTTGGGGCTTGTTCAGCTCGTATAGCTCGTTTGTACACTAATTACAAGAAGGAACTTGAAACAAGATGCGCAAAGGAGCTGGTAGGAGCAGCCAATAGTTCAACACCTCTTTAGAGAATTAGAATAATTTGTAACAATTCCTTTCTTTTCAATATCTTTTATGTCGCACCGACACTGATAGGTCTTATGGCGACGACAGGATAGGAGATGCCTAGGAGTGGGAACGAAGCGGCCGTGGACTTAGGGTGCCCCAGCATTTGCCTGGTGTGAAAATGGGAAACCACGGGAAACCATCTTCAGGGCTGCCGATGGTGGGGCTCGAACCCACTATCTCCTGGATACAAGCTCACAGCTGCGCGCCCCTAATGGCACGGCCCACTCACCCGGTCAATTTCATTTCAACCTACCACATGAAGCTCATTAATGAAGTTGAACTCTTTGGCCTGTAATTATCAGTAATTCACTGTCTTGAACGTATAGTAAGTGATAACAGTTACCACAGTAAGTATTCACAAGATAATATTCTCCATTTTTTTGCTTAAACTGTTGGTCACAGTTTAGTAGCCTGGTCCGCTTTCAGGGTTCTTAAAACTAAATTGACTACTCAGAGCGCTAGTGTAGCCGATTAATTAGTGAAAACTGCCCTTGAGTAACATCAGTCAAAATGTTTTCCAGGCTTTAGCACTTCATTAGAGAAACATTCGTGCCAATTTACAAACCTCTATCGGTACCCTAAGAGAAGGTATCACCCTGAACGTGCGGATAGGGCCTAAGTGCATCTCTGTGATACCCACGGTGTAAACAATGTGCTAAATATCAGGGATGTGTGAGGTATCAGCATAAAAATTCTATAACGTTTGCAAAGTGTAAAATAGAATATGAAATATTCATGACATTTTCATTTTTTATAACGAAATAATGTTCGTATGAACAACTATATACATTCTAGTGACTAACTTCCTTTGAATGTGGTGGGTACTGTGCCAAGAAAAGTTTATGGGGGCAGAGCATGGGAAGGATCTCAGGTAGTGTTCGGTTACTAATTGGAGTAGGTACAGAGATGGATAGTATCACAGGGCGAATAACAGATGTAGAATCTTTGACAATTTTTCATGCAAATCACCCGCAGTTGAATCGTAAAAATTAAATTTTCAGTCAATATTTCCAAAAATGCAAAATAAAATATCGATGCTGTTGGATTCTGAGACATCCGCTTGATTAGAAATGTCCAAAAATAAATATCACTCTTTTAGAGATCGTAAACACCCTACAGTTCATCTAAGATCTCATAAATGGATTTAAATACCAGAATAACACTTTGCACATTGAATTTCATGAAGTCCATCACTTGTGATGCAGACCTACAGTTTTTGTAATATTTTTGAACATAATATTAACACACTTCCATGAATAAGTTCAAATAAAAAATATTTGATTACTTGCTGTATATTCCTACAGTTCATCTAAGTTGATTTTATGAGAAAATAAAATAAAATAATGCACTTGCAAACCCTAGAGTTCATCTATGTGAAATTACTTCAAGTTATACAAGATTTTAAAGAATAATTTACAGTTCAAAAAGCAAGACATGAAGCCTTCTTGAATTATTATGAATAGCAAGCTGAAATTCACACGAAAAAATTTTCTGTTGTTGGATGGAGCACTATGATTGAGTGCTTTGTTAAAAGTCAGTTAAAGTTTAAGTGGATTTATGCACTCAAAATATAAGAAAATCACCTGGAATCTGCTTATAAGTGTTGGTGTAGTGCTGTCCTGCGGCTTGGCGAATGGAACATTCTGCAGCGTGCAGCCAAGGCTCGAACTCAGCACCAGCAGCGTGATAAGTCAGTTCATTGAAGATACCACGTTAATATCCCTCGTCGACGCCCCTCGATGGGTATCATGATCGAAGAAACCACGTTAATCCCACGCTGGAAACGACGTTCGACGCAGCAGAATCTCACAACTCTTTGCCAAGATTTCCGATGTTTTGGAGAGATAATGTCGGAACACGGAAAGTTCAGTTGGCACAAATAATGGACTATAGAGCTCTCAATTATTATTAAGATTGGTATTATACACTGGCAAAAGTCTCAATTGCACAGTTCGTGTTCTCACGTTTGTTTTACGATGTTGAATACATGACGTAGAATATCACAGTCTATGCTACAGTATGGTTCGTAAGTCAGATTAATAAAGTAATGACTTACGATCGTTTTCAAAACGGAAAACACAGTTTTTCACACACACAGTTTATAGAATAAGGATTGAATACTGTCACAGTTCATAATAGTCACTGATTATGTCTTAAGGTTCGACCTAGAATAATCATCACAGTCCGTGAAACACTTGAAAAAATGTCATTAACAACAGTCTCTACAAAAGTCTCGGGAACATTACTGTTCATAGATTAAGAAGATTTTATGATTGAATTTGCATAACACGAGTCCGTACGACTGAATATTGCCATGAAAAGTTTTTTAATTCAGATAGTTTCTCGTAGTAGTGATCGAAAGTTCGAGAATACGCACGAAAAAATAGTCACATTTAGCCCTGTTATTGGTTAAATGTTTGGTGGAATAATATCTCACACAGTTCACAATTGTACTAGAATATGAGAAATGCGTTTAATAATCATTTAAATGGTCATAAATCAGAAGTTTAGTTTATCACACGCAATGTCTTAGAATACTGTCACATTCAATGATAAAGTTCAGAATTACGTGAAAGCGACAAAGTCCACAATATCGTTAACTGGTAAATGAAATACTTAAATCTCCAATTATGCTTCAATTCACAATTTCCTTTGTAGCTTCACTCGGTTGACATACTCCTAAATATTATATCGTGATGATTTAGTCGGAGAAAATGTTATAACACTTCATTCGTCACGACGCGGTAGAAACTTTACTTGCGAGGTCTTCGCACAATTTCAAAGTGTTCGAGTGTGACTTCTACGTTTTCGCGGATCGCGACGGAGCATACTGTCGTTCTTTCATAATCGAAGAACACACTGTCACTGGCTATACTCTCGGTTCGTTGACCTATTTATATCCGGCTGCGAGCAGCACTCTGAGTCGGGTGATGAAGGGGTGATAACACTTCTTGGAAACCAGTGGACGGATTGATCTCAAATTTGCAGGGTTGTACTTTTAAAATATGGGCTACAATTTAGTGTTGGTCTCGAATTTATTGATCCAGTCGTTGAAAAGTTTAAAAATGGTTACGAGAGAATTCTGGGGGGAGGGAAGCTACAGGCAGTGCTGACGTCACTTGACCTTGCTCCACTCATGTGGTCTCCGTCACGCAGTGCAGTGAGAACGAGAACCTTCTCTCGCAGAGCTGTTTGTACGTCGTAATTTAGCCGTTCGCTCATGAATAAAGATTTATAACTCGTATGTGCCAGGACCTATGCCTTCCTGGTACAGTACCTCATAAACCCTAGTATAAATGGTTTCAGTCGAAACCCTCTCCGGTGCGTGCGTCATAGTGAAAATAATGAAAATACGTCCCTGCAGCACTGGTTGGCTTACCCTACAAGAAAGTCGTACAGTACCAGCGATGACTGTGTTCGTCAAAGGAGTAACGTATACATTATTTCCTATCTTATTTCTAAGCTTAGCTAAGACTTTACTACACAGTTGTGGTTTTATAGATATGAAAAGTATATAAAATTGATCACTGGACAGTATATGCAATAACTGAATATCGTCCATAAATACAACAAAAGAAATTGAGTAATGTTTTAATCCTCACCGCTGACCTCGTTGATAACTGGACATACATGGCCTTCACTGCAAATCCTGTAGGACTAATTTGGAAACGCTGCTACTCTATGTCTTTGCTGTGGGGTAGACAAACAGTGCTGCAGCGACGGTTTTAATTTGTCACCATGACGCACCCCCAGTCGAGGTTCGTGATTTACACATTGTATATTAGGCAATGGGAGAAACCCGCCCTGCATAAAGGACATTGCAATATTTCTATTAGTTACATTGGAAACAAATTTCCATGAAAACTGTCATACTTAATTATAAACTTTGCTTATGTTATAGGATGCATGTACTGATGTTCCGCACGTTCGTGATATTTTGAGGAATATTTTTACCTCGGGTTTCATGGAGATGCACTTAGGCCCTACCCACACGTTCAAGCTGATACGCCCTCTTAGACTACCGATAGCGGTTAGCAAATTGGCATGAATATTTCTCTAATGAATTGCAAACGACTGGTAAAGGACTTCTCCGACTTGACTCAAGAGCAATTTTCACTATCTTACACGACTACAGCCTTTATTAAACTACTATTTACAGGTATTTAAAAGTCTACTAGAGTTCGAGTACAGTTTATGATGATGATGATGATGATGATGATGATGATGATGATGATGCTTGTTGTTTAAAGAGGCCTAACATCTAAGGCCATCGGTCCCTAGTACAGTTTGTACTCTCGAACGTGGTCAAATACACAGTCTACCGGTGCGTCGAACTCCTACTCTCCAATCGGCCTCTCACAATGTTGTTTCGGTACCAGAGCAGTTCTCTTCACAACTCGCTGCACTTCACGTTATCAAGGCTATCTTAATCCTCGCTGAAGCACACCAGATCACGATTCACTGCCTTTTGACCATCTCGTAACCGTCTCAAAGTGACTCGTGCCTGTCTAGTAACTGACTCAAAGTAACTCGTGACCGTCTAGTAACTGACTCAAGGTTGACCCGTGAACGTCTCGTAAACTGATTCAAGACAGACTCGTGAACGTCTCGTAACTGACTCAAGACTCTCACCGGCTTCGTTTTTTATATAAGCCAGTGGAAGTTTCTCTTAGTTTACACTTCCAGATCATTCTGCGCGTCTTCTTCATTGTTAGCCAGCTTCTATCCTCTTTCCAAGGAGCCTCCTTGTCCTGAGCTTCAACAATTCGCCGAAGCTATTGTTTCGCTTCTCCTGCTCCCCCTCACTCCACCCCGTATCAACCGTACTCTCGGCCTTCAATGTCACAGTACCTTCCCTGTCCTAGTGCCAATTATTGCAAACACTCATTGGAACACAAGGGCTCCCAACAGGACTCAGACGGCCTCACGTCGGCCTCTCATCGCTGCGTCTAGTTTTCTGAAATTAATCAAGGAAGAAATGACCATGCGGTGTAAAGCAGATTGTTAAAAAGAAAAGTAGAATCAAAGAATTTTGTTTGGTTGACGAAATGCTGTTGATGAAAAACAATTGTTTTAAGAAAGCTAATGTGCTATGCTTCTCTGTTCGTGAAACCAAATTTACTTTGAAAGAACAGTATATTTTTAGAGGAGAAATAAGCGATATTACGATATTCTATTTCTAAATGTATCATCAAAACGAATTACATACTGTACTTCCAGGTATAAAACGTCAACGTTACGCACAAAACTGAAAAATGGTAAAGAGGTCGCGTTGCGAAATCTTCCATTATAATCACGGAAATAAACACATTCGGTCATGTAGACTGGAACAAATACCAAACAGATTACGTTCATTTTTAATGAGTTGTACCACCGATTCTCTGCCACTGAATGTATTTTAAACAAGAAGTGAAATTAAAATGAAATGAGTGAATATAGTCAAAAAGCATTTTATGTGGATATTCCATTGTTGTAGTTCGCCACTGCTTTAATATATTGATCTGATATATAATTGCGATCGAATTTGTACTGTAGGTACGGTATTCGAGTTCATTGTCACTTTTAGATACTTTTTTGCTTTGTGCTGTTGTTGATAGTGTCGTAAAATTGGATTAAATGTGCGATAACATGTATACGAAAATGAAAATTCACAGCCTGTTTCCAGTCATTCAACCGGGTCAGGAATGGAATGAATGAAGCTCACATCTAGCGTCGAGGATAGGAAATGTGCCGGCTGCCGAAGCCTGTCGCACTCCTCTGGGGCGATGATGAATGGCTGACAGATGCACTGAAATGTTAATGGAGAGTGGTGCTGGAATGAGAGATGACAGGGAAAGCCGGAGTACCCGGAGAAAAACCTGTCCCGGCTCCGCTTTGCCCAGCACAAATCTCACATGGAGTGACCGGGATTTGAACCATAGTATCCAGCGGTGAGGGGCCGGCGCGCTGCCACCTGAGCACGGAGGCTCTCGATAACACGTATATAAACTCTGCCATTTATGCTATTAGCAAATATTACGGATTATACGGATTTTAGGCCAGCTAAATTGGACCTCGTCCCGTTTGAGCTGGATAAACGGATCTCCTATATTTGTTAGAGACTGCAAGTGAAAGAATTGTAGATTTGATCTGATATTTTATTTTTAGTTCTAAAGGCTGTTTTATAACTTCCATTTCTTTAAGATACTGTATTTGCAATTTTAATAATATCACTTCCAATGTGTGTAAATGTTACGTAATGTTTAAAATATACATTTTTGCTTACTTTTATTTTTACGTTTAAGTATATCTACCACTTCTGGGATGTATACGTTGTCTTTTAAAATTTGTTTTGTTATTTTGATTTCTTTCAATTAATTTTCTTTGCTCATGGGGTTTCTTAGAATTTTATTAAGGTAGCTATTGTATGCTGTTTGATAATGGGTTCCTGGATGATTAGAATTTAGGTTAATAGTCGCAATAGATTGGGTGGGTTTTCTAAATATTTCAAAATGTACCTTGTTGATGTTTTTTATCACTGTGAGATCCAAAAATTCAATGTACTGTAATTTCCTTTTCCCATTATAAATGTAGCCTAATGTGAAAGGAATTTAAGAAGCCCAGAAAAACCAACCTACTAAATATAGGCCTCAAACACAATTTCAAACAAGAACGTAATAATACTACATTAAAACAGTTAATAACGGACACTGAAACAGCATTTATAAAAATACCTGATAATAAAAAGGAAACTGTATGGCACTTAGTAGCAAATGAAAGTGAGAATATTAAAAATAAACCAGTCAAAGGAAACAAGAAAAACATTACACAGAAAATTATAACTAATCTTAAATCTAAAATTAAAAGCAATGGTCTAATTGTAAAAAAATAGACAAGGACAACGTTACTGTCGTCCTCAAAAAGGACGACTGTTTCCAAAAAATTAATTTATAGAAACGAACAGCAAAAGAAATAAAGAACGATCCAACGAAGAATTTAAACACAAGAATAAAATACAGTTTAAAGTAAATAGTTTATAACTGATGAAAAAGAGAAATATAAAAATAGTCCCGATGAATCCAAGATGACCTACGTAAAAAGGCCCCCCCCAAAAAAAAAGAATCACAAAGAAAACCACCCTGTCAGACCTATTTTAAAATGTAGGAACAACTCCACATTTTGATTGTCAAGAATTTTACTCAAACATCTACCATACATAAAATACACTGCCTGACAAAAAAGTAAAGCACCCAGAAAGAGTGGTCCAATATTATCCCATTTCGGTATACATGCATACCATTGATGTGTGAGTAAGTGGTTAGATTTTCAAGAAACAGTCATGTTCCCACCAGACTGCACTCGTGATGGCACCGTCCTGAGCTGTTACCAGTCAACGGCTGTGAGTCAGACAGTTAAGCAAGATGTGCAGAGAGGATTATGTGCAGTACGAAGCACCCGCCATGCCTTGCAGACGCGTTAGACAGCCTATCAACAAACTGACAGCATTTGACAGAGGCCGCATTTTGGGACTGCATGAGGCTGCTTGGTCGTGTCGTGCAATTGCCAGGCATGTGGGCCATTCGTTTGTCACAGTGGCACGATGTTGTAATCAATGGGTACATGAGGACACCCAATCACGTCGTGCAGGTTCGGATCGACCAAGAAAAACCACCCCGAGGGAGGACCGTCGTACGGTGCGCCAAGCATTGCGGGATCCCATAATATCGTCCCGCGGGTGCCCAGTAATGGAAGCGGACTGGCGGGCAGCCGATGTGCGTATGCTATTCAGTGACAGTGGCGTTGTAGTTACATCACAGGCAGTGAAGGTTGGGCGAAGTTCTCCCAGTCAGTCTCCATCACTGCGGCGAGACCCGATTTTGAAATGGAGGCAAAAAATAATGAAGGAATGAGGGCAGAAATCCACGTCATTTTCAACTTACGTTGTAAGAAATAAGTTATATATGATCAGTGCAGTTGATGTATTTTGACCGGATATAATAAACAGTTAGGCCTACAGCCTCAAATATTTTTGTACTGTATGTAATGAATTATAACGTTCACTATTATATTTTAAGAGATGCTTTTAGAAACATATCTAACATAATACGGGGTTAAACTGGAGAGGCTATGGCTTGTGGTTGTTAGGATTTAAATTATCTGATGAACTAACGAACAGTCCAATCATGCTTACCGGAAATAACATCAGTTATCAGTCAGATTATTTAGTTGAAGGCATACTGTACATTTATTTGGTAGATATATTAACAATGTCGTTGTAATTTAATCTTGGATAACAAATACCTCTGCCCTCACTCGTGATGAAAATCCCCCGCCGTTTAGAGGCTATCTATTATTACCGGACGCCTCATAAGATTTAGATTATATTTTCAGAAATTAAGTGAACAGGCAAAGTCACAACACTGTGCAAAATCAAGCAATAAAATTGTTCAATTATATAAGTACTAGCAATTACCCACGGCTTCGCTCGCGTGGATTTCGTAATTTCATAAAAATAATCCTTCCTCGTTATTGCACAAATACATTGTCCGAAAATCCCTGAAGTGTAAAAACTCACCGGAAAATAGAGTTTCATTTACCGTACCCCAGAAACTCTTCCTAAACCACGTTTGTGGTATTGCTTTTTGGGGCTAAGATGACCATGCAACATAGAACCATACATTTGAGAAACGGTTTTCTCTCAAGTCGAGAAAAAACATGTTTATATTTTTTAAAGGAGATTCCAAGTACCTATTCCCACATCTGTAATATCTTCCCCATAAAAATAATTCACCCTTTTATCAGGCCTTCCGCGAGTTCCACATCCACCTAAGTGGATTTTCCGAAAGAAGAACACCCATGTTTCTTTAGTTACAACCGTACATTTGAGAAGTCCGCCTCTGTGGTGTAGCGGTTAGCGTGATTACCTGCCACCCCCAGAGGTCCGGGTTCGATTCCCGGCTCTGCCACGAAATTTGAAAAGTGGTACGAGGACTGGAACGGGGTCCTCTCAGCCTTGGGAGGTCAACTGAGTAGAGGTGGGTTCGATTCCCACCTCAGCCATCCTGGAAGTGTTTTTCCGTGGTTTTCCACTTCTCCTCCAGGCGAATGCCGGGATGGTACCTAACTGAAGGCCACGGCCGCTTCCTTCCCTCTTCCTTGCCTGTCCCATCCAATCTTCCCATCCCTCCACTAGGCCCCTGTTCAGCATAGCAGGTGAGGCCGCCTGGGCGAGTTACTGGTCATTCTCCCCAGTTGTATCCCCGACACAAAGTCTGAATCTCCAGGACACTGCCCTTGAGGCGGTAGAGGTGGGATCCCTCGCTGAGTCCGAGGGAAAAACCGACCCTGGAGGGTAAACAGATTACGAACGAACGTACATTTGAGAAACGGTTTTCTCTCAAGTCGAGAAAAAACATGTTTATATTTTTTTAAGGAGATTCCAAATACCTATTCCCACATCTGTAATATCTTCCCCATAAAAATAATTCACCCCTTTATCAGGCCTTCCCCGAGCCCCACACCCACCTAACTGGATTTTCCGAAAGATGAGCACCCATGTTTATTTTAAAAGAGTCCTAATACCAATTTTCACGTTTGCAACATCTTCAGTTTTTGAGATATAAGTATCCTCATAAAAAGTATTCAACTTCTTCACTTCTATCCACCCACTACCCCCTTAAGCGGACTTTCCGAAAACAAAAGGTACGTATTTCTTTATATTAATGTAGATTCAAAATACCAACTTTCATGTATGTATGTATGTAACATCTTCAGTTTTTGAGATATAATTATCCTCATGAACAGAATTCAACTCCTTTACTTATTTTCACCCACCCCATTAAGTCGATTTTCCAAAAATAAAAAAATATAAGTATGTGTTTCTTTAATTTTAAAGAAGATTCCAAATACCAATTTTCACGCCTGTAACATCTTTAGTTTTTGAGATATAGGATTCCTCATACGAATAGTTCAACTAATTTTTCAATTCATTCACCCCCTCCTTAAGTGGATATTCTGAAAACAGAAGAATTCGTGTTTCTTTACTCTGAAAGAAGATTCCAAATACAAATTTTCGTTTGTAACATCTTCAGGTTTTGAGATATAAGTATCCTCATAAAAAGAATTCAACTCCTTTTTCAGCCCCCCCCCCCAGCCCCGCCTGTTAGGTTGATTTTCCCCGAACTAACAATGCGCGTTTCTTTATTTTTAAAGGAGATTCCAGATACCACATTAATTTCACGTATGTAACATCCTTAGTTTTGTGATATAATTATCCTCATACAAATAATTTAACCCATTTTTTAATTCATTCCCCTACCCCCTTAAGTGGATTTTCCGAAAAAAGGTACATGTTTCTTTATTTTTAAGGGAAATTCCAAATACCAATTTTCCCATCTGCAATATCTTTAGTTTTTGTGATGTAAGTATCCTCATACAAGGAATTCAACTAATTCTTCAATTCTTTCATCCCCCTAAGTGATTTTTCCTAAAACAAAAAATACATATTTCTTTATTTTTAAAGGAGATTACAAATACCAATTTTTTACGTCTGTAACATCTTCAGTTTCTGAGATATTGGTATCCTAATAAAAATAATTCAATCCCCTTCTCAGTCCTTTTTACCCCCCCCCCCACCTTAAGTGTCTCTTTCGAATTAAAAATACATGTTTCTTTATTTTTAAAAGAGATTAAAAATCCACGTCTGTAACATGTTAGGTTTTTGAGATATACTCTAGATATGCTCATTTTAAAAATTCATCTTCTCTATCAGCCCTCCTTAAGTGGATTTTCCGAAAACAAATTATCTGTGTTTCTTTACCTTTACAGGAGATTCCAAATACCAATCTTCATGCCTGCAACAATTTACGTTCCTGAGATGTACTGTAGATATACTTATTTTAAAATTCACCCTGTCTGTCACTCCTGTTCACGCCCCCACCCCACCCCGTTAACTGAATTTTCCAAAAACAAAGTACGTGTTTCTTTATTTTTAAAGGAGATTCCAAATACCAATTTTCATGTCTGTAACATCTTCAGTTTTTGAGATATAAGTACACTCAAAAGGTATTCCACACATTTTTCACCTATTTTCATCCCCGTGAATGGGGTTTTTCAAAACAAAAAATACGTGTTTCTTTATTTAAAGATGACAAATGCCAATTTCTACGTCTGTAAACTTTAAAGTTTTTGAGATATATACATGTACTCATTTAAACATTTCACCACCGAGCTCGATAGCTGCAGTCGCTTAAGTGCGCCCAGTATCCAGTAATCGGGGGATAGTGGGTTCGAGCCCCACTGTCGGCAGCCCTGAAGATGGTTTTCCGTGGTTTCCCATTTTCACACCAGGCAAATGCCGGGGCTGTACCTTAATTACGGCCACTTCATTCCAATTCCTAGGCCTTTCCTATCCCATCGTCCCCGTACGATATATCTGTGTCGGTGCGACGTAAAGCAAATTGCAGAAAAAAAATTCACCCACCTTTTCACCCATTTAGCGACGGAATATCCAAAAATTCGCCGTTAGTGAGCACCTACACTCTAATATATAGCCCCAAAATTTAATTTCATTTTGTCAGTAGTTTTGGATCGGCGATGATGAATCAGTCAGTCAATTAGTCAGGACATCTTGTTGAAATTAAAAATACATTTTTCTGAATGAATAGCAAGTGCCTTATGTTTTTAAATGGAAATACTGTCATTTACATCCAAGGAATTGTAAATCGTAGCCCATACTCTTAAATCCCGTATCTTTGTAAACTGTTGTAACGGATCAAACACCCGATATAGATAATTAAAAACAATTGCACGCTGGACGCCAGGCTTCGAAATTAAATGCAATTTGAAACCGAATTTAGATATAAAAAGTACTAAACATAATTTAGTGAGACTATCTCGGTCGTGAGGTATAGGGATACTAACCATTAAATACCATGTGGAAAAACATAGGGAACCTATTAAACAGTCAATTATTTAACGACGTAAAAAGAAAAAAGTTTTATTTAAAAAAAGATGAAATTACGTAAAACCGAGTTTTTACCAAAATTAAAAATTACTGACTGAGATTACAATTCATTACTACACGCGCGGACTTGCGTTAACAGGGATTACTAATGCTCACCGGAGTTGATCTTCTCGTAGTCTGCTTCCGTGGTTGATCGTTGTCGTCCCTCTTCCAACAGCATCATCCTCGTCATCTGCTTCATGGAATGGATTCCACCCTGAATCTATCACTCTCTATTTTGCTGAGTACCAAAACCATAGTACCAGCCTTACAATGTGAAATTCCACATCGGAATTAATTGAATAGAGCGAACGGAAAACATCCAGTCCTTCTATATTATACGAACTTGTCTTTCTAAATAAACTGAGTAAGTCTCACAGAGCCGATAAGAAATGTTGAGTATAAGCACATCGTAAGCGATGCACCCAAATAGCAGAGTCGGATGCAGAATGCAGAATACAGAATGAAGAGGAATGAACTTCACCACGCCGTGTAGATCTACATAAATCCTCTTCAGATTCCCACTTCCTCCCTTGGTGTCACATGACATCTCGTTCCAATGAGAGCCGATATCCGTCACTACCCTCTCGATATATAGATGAAGTGTCTGTCCTTGACAGAAAAAGCTCCCCTGATAGGAGCACGTGATATGGGGTAATTTTAGCGTCGCAACAACGAAATTAGGTATCTTCCTCTCGCTGTTGCGTACGTTTCCAAGAACCATCCAAAATTAACCTTCCTGGACTATTGCGAGATACAAGTAGCCTGTTAGAGCAAGACCTGAATTGACATTACCACGGCATATTCGAATATATTACAATTAAAAATTATATCTCGTTCTTACGTACAATTACAAAAATGATGATGATGGACGTTAATAATGAATAAAATTACATATGATTCATGATATATACAATTAATTCGGGTGGGCAATCAAATTATGTGAATGTCGTGGCGACCACGATTATTACATTCGCCCCCCTGATTCTGACATGCGGAACACATAATGTCGGAATCACTCACAACCTATTTATATACAACATAGAAAATATACTGGTTTGTCATACACCGAATCATCATTCACACTTTGTCAAATTTACACTCCTCTCGACTTTAACATGCCAACTATATATACATATATTTCAGCCTCCACGCTCTCGAGTGTTCAACTGTCCTTCACCTTCCATCAAAAATTCACACATTACACAATTACAAAAAACATACCTAAAAATACCACTATACACATCTCTGATTTCTTCACACTGAAGCGTTCATTAGTTTCAAGATTGTTTTCACCAGGTTAAAATGGCCCAACAACATATAGCGCAACCACACGCTATTCCATATGTGAGATCATCATTTCACCTGGTGTCATCCAATACCAAGTGCATCCTCACACATGACCCTACAAGCACTGTTACACACGTTCACCCACACGCCGTTGGAACATGTAACCGTGCTACCGCAAGTCCTCTCATGGCACATATTCTCCTGCAATAACTCTATTTTACAAAAACAAACTTTTTTACGTAGGTATTCCTATTGGGCAAGTCTGAATTCTTTTACATTTAAAAAAACAAAAAAACCATCGCATCACATATGCGCCGATTGACATGACTCACGCGCGCAGCAGTACAGTGAGATCACAACAGACAGCACACCACGCCCCTCACCTGTCTACAGACATACTCCGGAAAATCCACTTCTTACATATACACAGCTGATACACAAACACACTAACACCTTGACACAGTAACCAGGCTGACTTCCCGTTATTTACATTCTATATGCTCGCCTTCGTTTGTCACATACCTCCGCAAACTACGAATGTTGTAGGACCCAAGTAAAACATTTTCCCCGTCAGCTAGTTTATAGGCACAAGGTCCCAACCTCTTATGGATACTGTACGGCCCCTGATAGAAAAGAAAGAACTTCTTGATGACTTTTTCCTCACTGCAGGACTGCATGGGTACTCTTAAAAGCACAAGGTCACCTACCTCAAACTCATCCATTACCCTGCGTTTCTGCTGTTTCTTACGCGCCTCGCCAGATTTTACTATATTTTCCCTGGCCAGTCTCACGTAAAATTCGGCGTCCCGCTGAGGTTCCTCAGTAATGCCTAATACCCTCACCAGTTCATTCTGGGGTTTCCTACCGAAATGAACCTGTAGAGGTGTGAGTCTGGTACTATCGTGTTGGACAGCATTAATCCATTTCTCGATGAGCGATAGTTGCGCCACCCAGGCAGAATGCTTTTCATGTACCAGAGCTCTAAACATACGGCCTAATTCACGCATGACCCGTTCACTCATGTTACCTTGAGGATTTCTAACAGATGACTGAACATCAGTAATTCCTAAATCATTCATAACCGACTTCCATTTTCTCGAAGTAAACTGTGGTCCGCTATCAGAAAGTATGCGACAAGGAGTACCAAGTTCAGGTATGTACTTCTGCCGGATTATACGGCTACAAGCTTTTCCTGTTGCTTTCCCCATAGCGTACAATCTGACCAACTTCGAGAACGCATCAATCATGACAAAAACGTACTAAAAGCCGAATTGTCCTTTAACAAGGGTCCCAAATAAATCCACACATACCAAGTCTCCCGTCGTTTTAGAAACTACCGTTTGACGTGGCCCCTCCAGGTAACGGTTCGGAATTTTCTCCGCTGACACAAGTCACAAGTGGCCAGAATTTTCCTGATTTCTCTGCCCATCTTGTCCCAGATAAAGTTCTGCTGGCTCTCATATAGAACTTTACTTGAACCGTAATGCCCTAATTCACAGTGGATAAACCATACCAATAGAACACGGAGCGATTTGGGTACACATATTGCCCATTTGTCTTCGCTACACTGTCTAGCTAAAAACCCGTTGACTAATTTATAGTGTGTCGACCGCGTGTCACCGTAGCTTGCTCACTTTCCAGAAGTACAGACAATGGTTCCTGATATTCATCGTCTTTTGATTGCTCTACTAACAAGTTACGCAATCTTTTCAGAGCAGGTTCATTGTCCTTGCAGAGGCACGCACAGACTAATATGCCTTCCTGTGGCTTAAGGATCTCTCCTTCTTTACATAAGGTCTGATCCCTGGACAGAAGATCGGCAAGGACATTGTTCTTTCCTTTAATATGAGACACCGTAAAGTCATATTCCTGTAAAGCCAGTATCCACCTACTAACTCTATTTGAAGATAACTTACAAGTAGAAATAAAGGATAAAGCATGATGGTCCGTCCTTATTTCAAATTTAGTGCCCAGCACATACATCCTAAACTTGCTAAGCGAATACACAATACTCAGAAATTCCAGTTCAGCACTCAACCCTCTAGACGCTAAGGATATAATTCCTAAATTTCCATCTTCGTCTTCTTGACATAGGGCTCCTGCCACTCCACACAGCGATGAATCAGTTAGTAAAACATATTTCCCATTCTCCGTAGGGTACTTGAGTACAACAGCCTGCCTGAATCCTTCTTTTAGCTTCCTTAATGCAGTATCATGATTTTCAGTCCATTTCCATTTACTGCCGATTTTTAAGAGTTCCCTGAACGGCTCAAGTAAATAAGCGTATCTCAGTACGAACCGTCTAAAAAAATTGCATACCCCAATGTAAGACCTAAGTTCCTTGATATTTCTTGGGGTACTGGTATTCAAGATTTTCTCGATTCTCGTACTCTCAGGCGTTACTCCCGCTGCAGACACACGGTGTCCCAAAAATGTGACCACATGCCTCGCAAAGACACATTTTGAGAGTTTAAGAGTAAATCCAGCGCGTTCGAGCTTCACAAAAACCCTCTCCAAATGGTCTAAGTGCTCTTCAAATGTGCAGGAGCCTATTACAAGGTCATCGATATAAACCGTGGCAAACTCACCAGTGTCCCGACCTAAAGCAATATTTAATGCTCTAATCAACGCCGAAGAGGAGGTTTTTGTCCCATACGGTACTCGAGTGAACTGGTATAAATTATACCTATGACTGAAAGCAGTGAGATGCCTATCTTCCTTTCTCAGTGGTATCTGCCAGAAACTACTACTGACATCAACCGTAGAGAACCAGCTTTTCCCATGAAAACTCTGAATGAGCTCCTCAATCGTCTGAGACTTTAATTGATCCCCCCGTTTCCTCTTATTCTTCTCGCGCCCATCGATGCACAGCCTCACACAATCATCATTTTTAGAGACAATAATAAGAGGATTAGAGTTCTGACTACATGATGGCTCTATCACACCGTCTGATAGTATACTTTGTATTTGCTCGTCTACTGCTTTGGAAAACTTGTGTGGAATGCCATACCTCGGTCCACTAAAAGGACTACTATCCAGTACAGAAAAAGAATGCTCATACACATGAGTTAGGCCAGGTTTCACAGAAAATACATTGACGTGTTCAAGCAACACTGCCAACAACTCGTCTTGCCATCCTTCCTCCAAGCAACTCTTGCTCACAGCTTCCCATAATGCGTCCTTTTGACCCTTATCAACCAACACATGACATAGAACGAAGCTCTCACTAACTTCTTCTTCCCTGAAGCTCTCTCTAGCTTCCTCGATAGCTTGTGAAATCCTGACAACACACCCCATGGCACGATCACCCTGTTTCCCCTGAATATCACCCTCAAAATTGACTTTAATATGAGTCTCGTTCCACGTTAAGTTAAGCACAGCTTCTTTGTAATCTAACTGTGCTGAGTGTGACGTCAGCCAGTCACATCCCAAGATGACATTAAACACAAGATGCGGAATAACTAAACATATCTGAACCATAATAGAACCAGCAATACTTATAGGTAATGCCACCTGCTTACACACTTGTTTGAACTTCTTGCCAATAGCAGTGTTATTATACGTAGTCTTAACTGGCATTTCCTCCACATAAATACCTCGTTGTACAAAACTCATATACCACTCATAACTAACGCATGATCTCTGACTACCTGAGTCAATAAGTGCCTGAACACCCGCCCCCCATACTTCTAACTTAACAATGGGATTAACCACTTGCTCCTGTTTATTAATATATTCCTGCTGTGGCTCAAACATTAAATCATCTCTTACATCTAGGTCATACGATAACTCCATAACACAACTTCGGGTTATCGGCGGATACGGCTGAAATACAGACCCTCAATTACAGCCCGTACTTAGTTTAAATGTCTTACTTGGCCCTGACCGTTCGTCTCGCTAGTGCTCACATTCCTATCCACCTGTCGGTTACCTGCTTGCTGATCCGCTCGTTGTTGGTTCCCGTTACTCCTAGGGTTTCCTTGATTTCTATTTTCGTAGTTCGACTGCCTACGGTTTTCCCTGCGCTCATACTGCGGGGCATAAACTGGCGCGTTCCCGTTTCTACTCTCCATATTTCCCAACCCATCAAATTTAGTGAGCAGCTGTTCCATCTCCTGAATAGTGCTAGTTTTCTGCATTACCGCTGCAGTTCTTACTCGTTCAGGAAAATGCCTGAGTAGTAGCCTTACTACGTCAGTATCCGTCGCTATCCCAGCTAAATTCTGGCATATCATGACGTGAGCCAAGAAGTACTCCGTCATGGATACCCCCTCATTCGCCCTAAACTTGTCAAAAACGACTCTTTCCCTCTCACCACTTTGAATTGTCTCGCTCCAGTATTTTCTTTAAATTTATTCTGGAACTCGTTGAGGTCTTTCATACTGTTACGGTACACCACGAACCAGGGTCTCGTTTCTCCCACGAAAGCACTGCTAATAATTTCCAAAACCTGCTCCCATTCAATATACCCCTCATTTATGTTTCGCTCAAACCGCTTCTGAATAAGGTTAAGGAAGTCCAATGGGTTGGTTTGTTTCCCGTTAAACTTCGGTAATTCCTCTTCTCTTACGTAATTTCCTCCGTGTTTCATCCCATCACAGCTACCTTGTTTCTCTCGTATCTCCCGTCTCAGCTTCGCTTCTACATTATTGACTCTCTCCTCAACTTTCATATCTCTACCTTCTATCTCACTTAACACGCTTGTCTGTTTGTTTCTTAACGCATTAATTTCACTTTCCCGTGTTTCTACTCTCTCCCTAGTTTTATTATTTTCCTTCCCAATAACTTCTAAAACTTCGCTTTTATGTTCTACGAACTTCTTATCCACCTCTCTCTTATGTTGTTCAGTCTTCTCATTCTGTTCCTCTAACCGTTTACCGCAATTCTTACTCTTTTTTAACAGCTCGCTTATTTCCTTACTATGTTCCTTCATTTTTTTATCAGTTTCTGCTTTGTACTCTCTAAGTTCGTCACATAGCTCTTTCTTAGTTTTCTCTAGGTCTGCCTTAATTTCCTTCCCCTGCTGCTCTAATTTTTCATTGATTTTCTTCCCCTGATCCTTCAACTCCTTATTTAACTCTTTAAACATAGACTGTATAAAACCTCTTAACTCAGTGCTATTTTCTTCGGTGGTAGGGATAACCTCCGCTCCGCCCCCCCATTTATTACCCTCTGAGTCATCATGTTGAGCCTGGTTATCTGTCTTATCTACTCTCATCTCCTCCAGAGACTCATCTACCATGTCTTTATCGTTAGTTGACGAACCACCTCTAAGCACACTACCATCACGTAACATCATAACTTGCGTTTGATCTGCCATGATTCTCAAACATCAAACATATACTGAAATATTGAAATTTATTGATAGAATTTTCGCCCCTTAAGAAAACACAGACCATATCTTCAGATTTGCCGTTCCCTATATCGTATTTAATGGTTTTCGCGCCCCACGTTATGGTGTCATAATGTAACGGATCAAACACTCGATATAGATAATTAAAAACAATTGCACGCTGGACGCCAGGCTTCGAAATTAAATGTAATTTGAAACCGAATTTAGATATAAAAAGTACTAAACATAATTTAATGAGACTATCTCGGTCGTGAGGTATAGGGATACTAACCATTAAATACCATGTGGAAAAACATAGGGAACCTATTAAAAAGTCAATTATTTAACGACGTAAAAAGAAAAAAGTTTTATTTAAAAAAGATGAAATTACGTAAAACCGAGTTTTTACCAAAATTAAAAATTACTGACTGAGATTACAATTCATTACTACACGCGCGGACTTGCGTTAACAGGGATTACTAATGCTCACCGGAGTTGATCTTCTCGTAGTCTGCTTCCGTGGTTGATCGTTGTCGTCCCTCTTCCAACAGCATCATCCTCGTCATCTGCTTCATGGAATGGATTCCACCCTGAATCTATCACTCTCTATTTTGCTGAGTACCAAAACCATAGTACCAGCCTTACAATGTGAAATTCCACATCGGAATTAATTGAATAGAGAGAACGGAAAACATCCAGTCCTTCTATATTATACGAACTTGTCTTTCTAAATAAACTGAGTAAGTCTCACAGAGCCAATAAGAAATGTTGAGTATAAGCACACCGTAAGCGATGCACCCAAATAGCAGAGTCGGATGCAGAATGCAGAATACAGAATGAAGAGGAATGAACTTCACCACGCCGTGTAGATCTATATAAATCCTCTTCAGATTCCCACTTCCGCCCTTGGTGTCACATGACATCTCGTTCCAATGAGAGCCGATATACGTCACTACCCTCTCGATATATAGATGAAGTGTCTGTCCTTGACAGAAAAAGCTCCCCTGATAGGAGCACATGATATGGGGTAATTTTAGCGTCGCAACAACGAAATTAGGTATCTTCCTCTTGCTGTAGCGTACGTTTCCAAGAACCATCCAAAATTAACCTTCCTGGACTATTGCGAGATAAAGTAGCCTGTTAGCGCTAGACCTGAATTGACATTACCACGGAATATTCGAATATATTACAATTAAAAATTATATCTCGTTCTTACGTACAATTACAAAAATGATGATGATGGACGTTAATAATGAATAAAATTACATATGATACATGATACATGTATATATACAATTAATTCGGGTGGGCAATCAAATTATGTGAATGTCGTGGCGACCACGATTATTACACTGCAACATAAAAATTATAACGTGTCACTTCGATGTTAGGCCCCTTTAAACAGCAAACAACAAACATCATCAACAACATCAGTTTTCTTTGAATGTATCAATATAAGGAACTAAAACTGACTGTTTATATTGAAACGGGAATGCCCTGCGAGCATTCGCGTTCATGTATTTCTTGAGAAGAACGCACTAGCACCCGACTGTATGGATTCATAACGAGCGCCGAGCGCGCAGGCATCATGGGGGACAGCATGCAAGTAAGCGCTGCTACAGAGTGCCAGCCAAGGCCAAGTGACGCCACACCGAAAGTTCTATTTGATTCTATGTCGTTTCATCACAAACGGAAGGTCAGATCGTTTTTTGGATAACGTTACCTTGTAGGCCTGGACAACAAATGCTACTACCCAAAATTTCATTAAAGTCGGCGGAAGAATGGCCGAGATATGACGTTTTTTAGAAGCTCATATTTCCAGTCCCGCCGTCCGACCTTGAGTAATTTAAGGGCGTCGCCAGCCTCGAGGAGATCAGAGTGCGTCAGTGTGTCACAGTGTGTGTCACAGTTCTTCGTCATGAACCAGTCGTCTCGCTGATATGATACAGTTCGTTACTCTGTCCGGCTAAGGACCGGGGTTTGAAAGTACGTAATGCGAGCGTTGAAAGCCTTCTCTGTGGACTCCAACTTCGCGTGTAAGCGAAAGCTTATTCACTGATAATATCGGTCTGTCGAGCCTAGTAGCATTATTTGTGAATTGTGTAATTGAAGAGACAGTACACTAATCACTTGATATTTTGAAACTCTGCTTAAAGGACTTAGGAAATAAAGACTGTGCTTTAGTTGTTTCCTCTACAAGAGACTGTGTTAGGCTATTTTGTAAAATTGTGCCCTAGTGAAAGTAAAATTCTCTTTATGGACAGTGTCAATTTGTTTCATAAAGGATAGTGCCAACCTTCCTTATAAAGACTGTGTCAATTCACCCCGTGAAAAATCAGTGTCGACATTTTCTTTCATAAGACTGTGCCACCCTTCATTTTCAAAAGACTGCGTTAATTCATTTCGCATAACCGTGCTAACAGTCCGACTCGTTGGCTGAATGGTCAGCGTACTGGCCTTCGGTTCAGAGGGTCCTGGGTTCGATTCCCGGCCGGGTTGGGGATTTTAACCTTAATTGGTTAATTCCAATGGCCCGGGGGCTGGGCGTTGTGCTGTCCCCAACATCCCTGCAACTCACACACAACACGTAACACTATCCTCCACCACAATAACACGCAGTTACCTACATATGGCAGATGCCGCCCACCCTCATCGGAGGGTCTGCCTTACAAGGGCTGCACTCGGCTAGAAATAGCCACACAAAATTATTTACCGTGCTAACATAAGACTGTGCCGATATTTCCTTTCAAAGACTGCTGATTCGTGAAATACGGTGCCTTTATTTCTTTTCAAGGGACTATGTTAATTCCTCGCATAAAGACTGTGTCTACATTTACGTGTAATATTGTGCCTCAGTGGAAAATTTACCTCTGAGAAATTACGTGATTTTTGTTAAGACTGAGTCATAACAGAACTTGGTTCTTTTTCACGAGACTGTGTCATACACTATTTCTTTTCTGTCTTCGCAGAAACTTTAATTTATTTCTACGTGTGTGTGCGCTAGAACATTGCATGTACTCACTACAAACAGTGCAGAGACTGTGTCCGAAGGACTTAATTTATTTTCTTTTGCACTGAGATTAAGTGAAGTGGTAAACCATTGTATCTCAGAAAGATCCAGATTATTTCATTGCCTATCACTTCAAGTTCGATAGTGACTACTGCACGAACAATATTAATCATTCTCACAGAACTGTGATTTTGAATTCATCTCTTTTTTCAAATGTGCGTCCAACACCATTGATAGTGGAACTTATTCGGCCAGTAAACAGTGTCTCGCCATAATTTGCAGAGCAGTGCGGTAGAGAAGTGTCATATCAGATTCTATTGACATTCTGTGCGAAAGTTTTACATTTCTCTGCTCCTTTCATGGGACTTAGTGGAATACAAAGCTAAACAACTATTCCACGCTGCACTATCGTCAGACGACCGCCCATGTTCGAGTCTCCTTCAACATCAAGGGCTAACAATCGCCGTGGGACGACGCCGACGTCGCAGGACGACGCCCTCTCCACATCTTTGAGGACATTGGAACCATTCGTCTGTAAAAGGTGATATAATTTCTATGCATTTTTTGAATAAACTTCAAGTTCCACTTTAAATATGAACTCATTTCACCACCCTTCTCTCGTACTCTCTAAAGCATGAACCGTGCACGCCTTGGCGTTAATCCATTCTCTCCACAGAGCTGCAGTACGGGCGTTCCTGTTTCAATATCGAGCTAAGTAAAATTGTAATATTCTCTTACCTTCTGCTACCAATATATACTGGCACACATTTGTTATCTTACTTCCATCCCCAGATCTCTACAATTCTATATACGCTAAACGCGTCTTCAACTTCAGCTATATTCTTGAACTTTCCAGTCTCTTTCCTCCTTCACCCCTACCATTACGTCTGTCTACGTAACATATTTCTGTCTATAAATTCTCGGCCATCACTTCACTCTCTGTCAGTGTACATCGGATTTGTTCGAGACTGGAACCTATGTCGACTTCGTCTGCATGACGACCTTTCACATCATTCCTGCTGAAGTATCATCGATGACCCATGTACGGGAAGAGACCTTGCGACTTTCTGTGTAAGCTGGTATTTCCCAGTTCTGTTTTTCTTATAAAGTTTTAATCCAGATTTTGGCTTTTTCTGAAGTGGTAGGTCATCCTTAGCACCTAATCCATGATGGACTACTAAATTTTTCTGCTCTCTTTTCGTGTTGTTATACCCCCTTTTTTTTCTTTTTCCTAAATCTTCAGTTCGTGGTTTCGATCATAAGACATACAATCGAACTCTGGACTTTGCCTGTCGCGCCGATGCACTGAACGTAGTGAGCTCCCTTCTTTTTTCTTTGAAGAGTTGGAACACCTGTATATCTTGTGCTCAAGTTGCTATTTTTTTGGCTATTTGCTTTACGTCGCACCGACACAGGTAGGTCTTGTGGCGACGGTGGGATAGGAAAGGCCCAGGGATTAGAAGGAAGCGGCCGGGGCCTTAAGTAAGGTGTGCCTGGTGTGAAAATGGGAAACCACGGAAAACCATCTTCAGGGCTGCCGACAGTGGGGCTCGAACCCACTCTCTCCTGATTACTGGATACTGGCTGCGCTTAAGCGACTGCAGCTATCGAGCTCGGTGTGCTCAAGTTGGCTGGACTGTTATGTGTCATGGCTACTCGTGTAAACAGCGTGTCATTCTTCATTTGAATATGTTCAGATCTTACTATATTTCTATAATTGTGCATTGTCTATTGCGCCCTGGTGGGGGTGTGATAAGCGTCATGCAATTGTAATTATTTATGGAGGAATATATATTTCATTTTCAGAATAAAGAATATCTTACTGTACATACAGTAAGAGCAGGCCAGGCCGAGATGGTATGGTGAAACTGGCCACGGACTGTTGTCTCCAATAAGATTAAGAAACACAATGAGTGACAGAATTAGAATTCTCAGAAATTGTGACGACGAGGAAAGAGAGAGGATAATTTATTGCCAAAGTTTTCATAGCCCCGGGCAGAATAGGTAGTGGCAACAGCGCAAAGAGCCGGGTGCAGATTTCTCAGAAATGATGGCAGGGTTTCTCCATGTACTAGCGGGAGTTGAACGTGAGGTTGGCACTTGAAGAAAAAAATATGAGCCTTCCCGGTCCCGTGGTTGGTGTGGACCAATGGAAAAATTCACTTGACCAAAGCAAGGCGACAACTTCGTATTGTAAAAAGCACTAGCGAGGCTAACTCCATGGATTAAATTGATATAAGGAAGTGAGTTATTAATTTATAATAAGGTGGAATTAAGGAGCCTTAGTATATTATAAAACTTATAAAAAGTTAATAATTGCGGGAGATTGCATGGTGTAATTCTGAGAATTCATGGACGCTATTCATTGATTGGCTACCGGCCAAGGACGCCACAATATAGCGCGAAATCCCGAGCCGGGAAATTCGCAAATATAACGATTACCAGCGAACGATAATAATTGAGAATTGGTATAGAGCATTTGAGAACATAATTACATCATTGGATCATATATTAAAGCCACGGGCCAAACCGCAAAGTGTCATATGAAGAGATCGGGACTGCGCGTCCCAAGATGACCTCCGGTGAACTCGGAAGAGAAGGGATACAAGTATAAATATGAGGTCGTGGACAAGGACTGACAACTACTTCTGACAAAGTGCTCGGGCTGATACCACGCCTGGGGTGCGTGACAACTTCTGATATTTTGTTCGAGCCGTGATTACGCCAGGGGTGCGTGTGTGTACTTACTCGTGGAGTAGGGTTCGAAGTATTATATTGTTACATAGTACAGTGATTCATGACGTGATGTAGCTCATATTACAGTCTTGAGCAGTATACTAGTATGAAGTGTTTCAAATAGACAGGACTCAGTAAAGCATAACTTACGGAGTGTGAGATTCTACCAACAGATTAGGAAGTACGTTACGTGAGAACGGTCACGAGGGTTCGGTGTATTTCACCCAGTAATAGTCGATTATAAACTGATACCTGGTCAGCTACACGCACGTGAGACGGGAAAATCAAGTGCGCGCCGGGCCGTTCGAATGTGATATCGAGGTGTCACAACTTCCTTAGTGCCGGGGAAGGAATGAAGAATATGTGTATGAATTAGGCGGGTCAGATAAAGGCCAGAAGTGTAAAGTTTCAGTTCAATATTAGTGTGTGTACATTTGTTAAAATAATAAAATTTTAAATCTTGAAAATTAATGTGTAAATCTGAAAAGTGCATTGGATTACTTCTTCAAGCTGGCATGAAAACCAGTAGGATGCAGGGCTAAGACTGGACGGGGCCTGTGCTTCTCGTCCGGCTTAGCAGACTACAAGGGCAGAGATGAGTAACCTTTTAAAATATTTGTAGATTGCTATCGTTAGGGGGAGGAAATCATATTAATTTATCATGTAACTTAATTGTGAAACGAGCCGTTTCCGGCTCGTATAAATTCAAAGATAGATAGACAAAGGGACAAATTAATATGTACATAATTAGATCAAGCACTCATCATAATTTTGATTATTAAATAGAGTAGAGTAGGGTTTATTTGTTCATTCAAGTGCTTGAGTTGTTTGATATGATATGGAGCACGTTTCACGTAATGTTAATATTCATTTAGAAGTGCTTCCAAAGTGTTTTTCCGTTATCGGAACTTTTATAGATATTAAGGCATGTTGTTAAGATAATCCAGAGGTAGGGTTGCAAAGTGATTTAAATTGTTGTGGGACGGAATGAAGTCCATTGATTTTTTTGTAAATATCGCGAAGTTCGCCAGTGGACAAAATAATAATCTGTACAAGTGTCGAAGTATTACATTAATATTGGGTAATGTGTAAAGGCGTGTTTAATAATAATCTTTGAGAATAAACGCACGGGCCTAGTTGGATAGAATGATTGCAAATTAAAGTAATTTAAATGTGGAGATATTATGTGGCATGAATATTTAATTTGGGCATTGAATCCGATTTTAACACTAATTGTTGATTTAACGTTTTTGGACTCCATAATAATCATAAGTAATTTTGGTAGAAACGAGATATGCATTTTGATAATATGGTCACGCTATGTTTGAGGCCCAGAGTGATTTGAGCCAAAAGTTGAGATTTGGAGTTTTGTGGGACAGAAATCCGGCCCGAAATGAAAGTGAATTGTACTGATGTTGATGAAGAAATAGATGGATCTTAAGGCCTACATAGAGGTTGTATTTCTATACCGGTGATATGAGTGGCAGAAGAGAGTCCACACACCGAGGGTTAATTAATGAAAATGTTTTGAAGAGTTAAGATGGATAAATGGACTTCAAAATGGAAAGGGAAGGAATAATTTCACACTTGCAGAGATTGGAGGTATTTGCCCAACTGCGAGGTGTTATGGGATTTGAGAATTGCCTTAGGAGCATATGGTCTCCATGAATTAACGACAGTACGAAAATAAGGTTGCGGGTTCGAACACTATTATGTCCCGACCGATGTGAATTCGGATCTTGGTGATTTCTGTTTGGGAGAGAACGTATGTGACTAAATTATAAAGATGGGGAATAAAAAAAACAAAATTCTCGAGAGAATAAGAATATTAATAATAATAATAATATTCCAAGTAAATCATGTCTGGATTGATTAGTGCCAAAATAAATTGAAATTGTGAAAGGGGTTATGCGATGAACATTTATAGAGTGGACTACCGTGTAACAAGCGAAATTAATTTTTTAAATAATAATAATAATAATAATAATAATAATAATAATAATAATAATAATAATATATTTTATTTTTTATTTCGGATGCTGATTATGGATGATACTAGGGAAGTCAGCTGGCGAATTAACGTAATAATGTCACGTTGTTGTGAATAATAAGTTAAGTTAATAGTTGTAAAATGAAGGCAAATCCCTACATCTGGACCATTAGGTTAGAGTCCCTCTGTCGTTTCCTTCAACTAACGATTAGCATATCTTGGTTAGGAACCCAGGGAGAGTTTGTAGTTTCCCGGGCTGGTCTCATCTCAATCAAAGTGGAGGCGATAACATGGTTCATGTGATCGCGCCCACTTAGCCAACAGGTAATTGGTCCACGACCAAATATGGTCATGGTGTTAACGAAGGTATATCTGATACCTTCAGATATCAACGGTTCCACCACCCAAATGGAAGGGTGGTCAGAAGTGATAAATATTATGTAATTATTTTTCAGAAATAATTTGCCAAATTACCGGCAAATCAAGGGTCAACAGATTTTGTTGTGTGTAAATTTATTTTGTTTACTTAAATAAAATGCTCCTTTAGCATTTGCAAGGAAACAGTTCCAGGTTCTTGTTCTTGTAGAATAGTAAACCCTTGGTGACCGTTTAAATATCCGTCCCCATCCCTAGGATGGAGCCTTCATAATTTCCCTTTGATCTGAATAATTATATAATTTGTAAGTTTTATGATGAACCTTAATGTTAAGAATTAGAGTGTCCCGTTCAACCCTGTAGTACTGAGTGGATGGCGCCCTTACATTTAGTTTGAGATCTTACATCTCAAAATATTTTTTATTTTGTATTAGTTGCGATAGATTCGGACTGTAACACTCTCTGAGATAAATGCTGGTTGGGACTCAGGCTTTGAGCGGGTACACTATATACTGTGAGTATGTAAATTGTTAAATCTTTGTAATATTTGAAGAAAGAAAGATTAATCCTCTACTTATCGATCTTCCGTATTTTCAGGTACCTACCGTTGTTATTCTATTCTTGTTAAAGTTCTAATTTGTAATTCCTTTTAAAGATGTACCGGTATTAGTTTTTTGATCGTAGCTTGTCATAAGCCATTGTTTAATTACATTTCACCTCCCAGTGAGGTTAGTTTCTCAATCCTTTATATATCACAGTTATAACTGTTCTTAATATTGTATTTTTATCTATGTTAAAAAATCTAGCCCCGTGTTAAACACACGCTAATGATTGTCATTAATTAAATATACTATTCGTTGGAACATTTCCTTCATTCTTCTGTACACCCACGGACCCCTGTCAGGTGAAGGCCTATAAATAGTTCCTTTTGATGAATATTCCTGGAATTATCCGTTTATTCCATTGTATACTTATCTTTATATGACATATCATTCACAGTACGTCAAAATCAGATCAGAACGTCTTGAAAAGGTCGGCTTTTTGGCCATTATAATGTTTTGATTTTTAAATAGTGTACGGTAGCGCAATCAACATTTCGTTGAGTAGTGCAGGAGAGCTTTGCAGTTAAATCGAACTTCACCGCCCCACATCGCTCTAAATGTGTTTGCTCTCTCTCTCTTCACTGTGATATGCTTGGTAGGTAAGGTGCCCGCATGTACGTCAGGCCATCCCGGCTGCAATTGGCGCCCAGCTGAGCACCTCTGCTCGACAACATCCTGTGAGTTCCCACAGTGTCTCGACGACTCGCATCCGCCGGATTGAGGTTCTAACACCTCGTGTGTCGGTTGCCATTGACACCAGAAGACCAAAGCCTGCGTTTGGAGTGGTTCCTTGCCCGGGAAGTACGGACAGAAGACGACTGTCGTCGCATTGTCTTCAATGATGAGTCCTGCTTCTCCATAAACTTCGATGACCATCGTGTGCGTGTTTGGCGGCGTCGAGGGCAGATCCTGCCCGTATTGTGGAAAGACACACAGGCGTAATCCCTGGCATCATGGTGTGCGGATCCATAGGAAATGTGTTCAGGTCACTTCTAATAGTCCTTCGGCAGATTTTGACGGCACAGCTATACGTCACAGACATTCTGCGTCCGCACGAACTAGCCAATATGCACAGCACCCTAGGACAATGTTCCAACAATATAATGCACGTCCACACACAGCACGTGTGTGTATGAACTGCCTAGACAATGTTGAAATCCTCCCGTGGCCAGCAAGATCCCGGACTTCTCCATCTTTGAACACGTGTCGGATGACAGTGGAAGAGGACTCCGTCCCAGTAACAACCTGTGGGATATGGAGGGACAACTGCAACAACTGTGGACGATCATGCTTCAGGAGAGGATCCAAAGGCTGTTTGAAACCATTTCGAACCGCATAAGGGCATGCATTGCGGCCAGTGGTGGTGCGACACCCTACTGACCTGGCGCCAACATTCCACCTGTAACTACCAACGGCCTTGTCTCTTTCATCCCATATTGTAATCAGTTCATTAAAGGCACATGGTGTTTCAGGATATGTAGTTTCATTCACTTTCAACCTCTCCTTCTGGGTGCTTAACTTTCTTTGTAAGGTAATGTATATACGAATGGAATAAATAAATTAATATCGAACACACTAGAAGCGATTTCTAAGACACAAACAATTCGGGAAATAGTGGGTTCGAACCCCACTGTCTGCAGCCCTGAAGATGATTTTCCGTGGTTTCCCATTTTCACACTAGGCAAATGTTGGGGCTGTACATGAATTAAGGCCATGGCCGCATCCTTCTCACAACTAGCCTTTTTCTATCCCATCGTCGCCATATGAGCTATCTGTGTCCGTGCGATGCAAAACAACCTGTAAGAAAATAAAGCACAGACAACGGAAATAAATGAATAAACCATATCACTATCCTATGACGTGACTAACGTTATTCTCATATTCCCATTAAAGAGATCATAGATATAATAGAAGAAAATATAAACAAACCAGACAAATTAAGTCAAACAGAGTTGAATGAAACCATACATGTATTTGATTTAATACTAAATAACAATTATTTCACTTTTAATGGGAAATACTACAAACAAAAGACACATATTCCTATGGGAGAACCTCTATCAGATTTTGTAGCCGATATTTACTTAAGTAACCTTCAAAAATCCGTTTTAAACGCATACCACAACGAAATATGACTTCAGATCCTTTACGTTGACGACATGGTGGTATTTTTAAACGAAGACCTCATTATTCCCGGAAAATTCTGGGCTTCTTAAATTCACTTGAGAATAACATCACATTTACAATGGAAAATAACTATATCTTACATTGATAAAAAACAATAACAATGCAGATTTAGATATTTTTAGAAAGCCCACACAATCTATTACCACCGTTAACAAAAATTCTAATCGCCCAGCAATCTACAAACAAGCAGCATGTTGCTACATTAATAGAATGATAAGAATTCCTATGATCAAAGAAAAGAAATTGAAAGGAATCAAAATAATAAAACAAATTTTAAAAGGGAATGTAAACAGCCCAGAAACGGTGGACAGAACTGTACATAAGAAACACATAAAATAAGCCAATAAAAATTATTTTAAAAAAGATTTATATGGTAAACATTACGTAACATTTACACATATTGGAAGTGATATTTAAAAAAATTGCAAATATCTTCAAGGAATTGAAGATAAAACAGCATTTGGAACTACAAAATAAAACATCAGAACAAATCTGCGTATCAAATACTGCCAACAAAAATTATGTTTATACTGACTCGGGAGTATATTGGCTCACTTAAAACGATTTTAAAATTATTTATATAGGAAGGACTGGGCGAACACTGATCCAGCGATACCAAGAACACTTTAAGTCTATAGAATACAACATTTACCCAGTCAGCTTCCGCAGAAGATGTTTACAATAACAACCATAATTTTCAAGGTATTGAAAAAGGCTAAGTTATTTAGAATAAAATATCCGTGAATAGATTGCTTTATTTATGGCGCAGAAAAAATAGAACCTGATAAGATTTGGAATGAAACTGCTATTAGTAACATATTGTTTTCAACCTTGAGAGGAGGTAATATGAGTGCTACTAGCACACTCCACCTCGAAGCTGAACCTCTGTTTATTACCTGTCTTACAGCTTAAGTGACATGTCCAGCCAATGGTACGTTATGTCATAACACAAATGCTTAAGATCTAGCGTTAGATTCTTACAGTATCCGTCATTCGTTTCTCTTAGTTATTTAGCAGTTTATTTCATCTTGGCTGCATTTTATCTCGACGACACTCCTATGTGGATTAATATGATATAAATAATTTTTAATTACTGATGATTCATTTTAGGGTCTTAACACCGGTTCTGAACTTAACAATTGTGTGCTGATATGACTGTCAAATAATAATAATAATAATAATAATAATAATAATAATAATAATAATAATAATAATAATAATAATAATAATAATAATAATAATAATAATAATAATACTTGTACTTAATTCTGGAAATGTATATCTTTGGCAGGGGTATCACCAGAATCTTACGGAGCGGATACCTTTCTTCAGAATGTGAAAGGAAGTACATGCAAGCAAAGAGGAAAGCGATTCCTGGAGAATAAAGATAAAGAGACGGTCCAGCATAAGTGTTCCATTGCATGTTATGACTTGGATATCCGTCCATTTGTATAGAAATAGTATTTGGGTACGGTAAGTGAGCTATATGTAGCGGTGGTGATAATGTGGCTAATGTTGCCATGGCGACAGCCACCCACGCGTTCCTCCCGCCCCCGCAGCTGCTCATCGACTATATAGTAAACTGTGTATTCTAGAGGTGCAGGCCCACAACTTGTGCTTGCGTGCTTCGCTGTTTCAAACAGCCAGGCAGTACTGGCGAAAGAAGGTGTGCGGGTACATGTTGACGTGTGATGTCACTGGGGCATGCATGAGCAAATCCCGAACCACTTGATAAGCAGCCTGCAAAGCCAGCGGGCACCACGTTGTTCGGAACGAACCGGCAGGTGGAGGCCCAAACGGACAATGAGCGCAGTGGCGGTTACTGATTCTTGTATGTATTTTAGAATAACATTAAACAAATAATAAATTAGATTTTATTTTGAATCACATTTCTTCTACGTTTGCAATTATTTCACTAAAATCTAGGTTTATTTCAGTAAAAGCTATTTTCAGCTGTGCCATCAGATACTCGACACTCAAATGGGACCTGACTTTTGACTTGATATAGTTCATTTGTTAAAATAGTTGCTAAAAAAGTAGAAGCAAACATAGGTAGATTTTAGCTGATAATGACGTCACAAACGCACAACAGATATTGAAAATACTTAATTCTTTACACAAGTCAATGAAATTCACAATGGAACCAGAAAATAACAAGAAAATAAACCTTTTAGACATCAAAATGAGTACAAATAATGACAACCTGTCACACCAAATATACAGAAAGCCCACTCAGACACCATACACTATTAGACAACGAATCCAACCACCCATACCACACACAAAGTAGCAGGATTGAATACAATGATACACAGAGCAATTTCCATACCAATGAGAACAACGAATCTCAATGAAGAAATACAGATAATAAAACAAATCTCGAAATAAAACACCATTCCTACACACACAGTAGATAAACTAATAAACATACAAAGGAAAAGCACGAGAAAACCACACATGAAAGAGAAAAATACATTGTTCTCAATTACGTGAAGAACACATACAAAATAGATAATATTTTCAAAAAACAAGATCTTAGAATGAACAACACACTGCAAAGGTACATCAACAAATGCAACCTAGACAAAAAAAGACCGCTTCTCCAATTCAGACAAATCTTTGAATATTAAAGAAGCAATCGAAATTTACATCGCAGTGACGCTAACCAAACCAACCTGAATGATCATACACATTTAACCCCCCTCCCCCTCTTTGCCCTATTTCAATTCTGAACAACATTTACACTTTTTCGATTAGCACTTAATGAATTCCACAGGAGGCTAATCTCACTTAAATGTCTGGAATGTGGTTTAGGTTATTTTTATTTGTAGTAAATTCTCTGACTTTACCCAGCGTCTTTAGCCACTCGAGACATTTCCTAGGTTTAATATTTGTCACTAAAACGATGTTCTACAAGATACTCTTTAATTCAATTCACTACTTTTAATTAATAAAAATGAATGATTTGCATTTACTCCATAATACGCAAGAATACATTATAAAATGAAGAAGCAAATTACTCCTCCCCTCTACAAAGGAAAGAATCATGGCCTACAACCCACCCCTACTCCCCCCCATTCTCTACGCAACAGAGTCGAAAATACACTGACTGACAGAGCAAATGCAACACCAAGAAGGAGTAATCAGAACTTTATGCCAATTGCAGGGTAGACTGACGTCACTGAGGTATGCTCATGATGTGAAATGCGCCGCTGTGCTGTGCACGTAGCGAACGATAAATGGGACACGGCGTTGGCGAATGGCCCACTTCGTACCGTGATTTCTCAGCCGACAGTCATTGTAGAACGTGTTGTCGTGTACCACAGGACACGTGTATAGCTAAGAATGCCAGGCCGCCGTCAACGGAGGCATTTCCAGCAGACAGACGACTTTACGAGGGGTATGGTGATCGGGCTGAGAAGGGCAGGTTGGTCGCTTCGTCAAATCGCAGCCGATACCCATAGGGATGTGTCCACGGTGCAGCGCCTGTGGCGAAGATGGTTGGCGCAGGGACATGTGGCACGTGCGAGGGGTCCAGGCGCAGCCCGAGTGACGTCAGCACGCGAGGATCGGCGCATCCGCCGCCAAGCGGTGGCAGCCCCGCACGCCACGTCAACCGCCATTCTTCAGCATGTGCAAGACACCCTGGCTGTTCCAATATCGACCAGAACAATTTCCCGTCGATTGGTTGAAGGAGGCCTGCACTCCCGGCGTCCGCTCATAAGACTACCATTGACTCCACAGCATAGACGTGCACGCCTGGCATGGTGCCGGGCTAGAGCGACTTGGATGAGGGAATGGCGGAACGTCGTGTTCTCCGATGAGTCACGCTTCTGTTCTGTCAGTGATAGTCACCGCAGACGAGTGTGGCGTCGGCGTGGAGAAAGGTCAAATCCGGCAGTAACTGTGGAGCGCCCTACCGCTAGACAACGCGGCATCATGGTTTGGGGCGCTATTGCGTATGATTCCACGTCACCTCTAGTGCGTATTCAAGGCACGTTAAATGCCCACCGCTACGTGCAGCATGTGCTGCGGCCGGTGGCACTCCCGTACCTTCAGGGGCTGCCCAATGCTCTGTTTCAGCAGGATAATGCCCGCCCACACACTGCTCGCATCTCCCAACAGGCTCTACGAGGTGTACAGATGCTTCCGTGGCCAGCGTACTCTCCGGATCTCTCACCAATCGAACACGTGTGGGATCTCATTGGACGCCGTTTGCAAACTCTGCCCCAGCCTCGTACGGACGACCAACTGTGGCAAATGGTTGACAGAGAATGGAGAACCATCCCTCAGGACACCATCCGCACTCTTATTGACTCTGTACCTCGACGTGTATCTGCGTGCATCGCCGCTCGCGGTGGTCCTACATCCTACTGTGTCGATGCCGTGCGCATTGTGTAACCTGCATATCGGTTTGAAATAAACATCAATTATTCATCCGTGCCGTCTCTGTTCTTTCCCCAACTTTCATCCCTTTCGAACCACTCCTCCTTGGTGTTGCATTCTCACTGTCTGTCTGTCAGTCAGTGTAAACCAAATCTTTGAATGTTAAGGAATCAATCGAAATTTAGAACGCAAGAAAGCTATCCAAACCAACCTTAATGATCACATTAAAAACATTAATTGAAAGGGGATAATGAAATACTTCTCACTTGTTGCTTCTTTTCTCAGGCCCTCTTTTAAACATTTTTGTACACGTTATACATTATGTCTAGTCCATCTTCCTCCTCCCATTTGAAACCTTTTTGAAATAAACTGCTAAATTAAATTTTCCCTCTGCTAAACGCAAGTGATCTTGAATATATTTAATAAATATATATATACATAATACATAATTTATTGAAATGTACGAGTGCCTTATATTTCGACACGCTCTATATATACAGACCCTACTGAATTGTTTATACAAATCTACAGCCCGTTCACCTCTCAGTCACTGTTCTTTCTTTCTTAATCTGTTTACCCTCCAGGGTTGGTTTTTCCCTCGGACTCAGCGAGGGATCGCACCTCTACCGCCTCAAGGGCAGTGTTCTGGAGATTGAGACTCTGGGTCGAGTGATACAACTGGGGAGAATGACCAGTACCTCGCCCAGGTGGTCTCACCTGCTATGCTGAACAGGGGCCTTTGTGGGGGATGGGGAGATTGGAAAGGATAGACAAGGAAGAGGGAAGGAAGCTGCCGTAGCCTTAAGTTAGGTACCATCCCGGCATTTGCCTGGAGGAGAAGTGGGAAACCACGGAAAACCACTTCCAGGATGGTAGAGGTGGGAATCGAACGCACCTCTACTCAGTTGACCTGCCGAGGCTGAGTGGACCCCGTTCCAGCCCTCATACCACTTTTCAAATTTCGTGGCAGAGTCGGGAATCGAATCTGGGCCTCCGGGGGTGGCAACTAATCATACTAACCATTACACCACAGAGGCGGACTCAGTCACTGTTACTAAGTAAAACATCAACGGCTGCTAATTTCAGATGACCGCCAGCTATAAAACATAGCCTAAACAGGAGCCTGTGAATTTACATATTATGTCTACAGTGCGTACCTCAAGAGGGGAGGGGGGCATTGATCTGAATTATAGTACTACCACGGCCGACTTAATGCAGCGTAGATCTTGTTGGCTGTTGTACTACGTATCTCAAACTAGTACCTTCTATTTTAACACACTGTTTATACAAATTTACACCCCGTGCACTTCTCAGTGTCACTGTTGCTAGGTATAACATTTTGTTACGTCACTTCCATTACAGATTTTTTTCACGTTACGTCACACAAATTTTAGAATGTCAATAATTCCCCGTCTTTGTCCTACTTAATTATATCTCAACATTTACATTTTTTGCATTAACGCTTAATGAATCACACAAGCGGATACTCTGACTTAAATGTCTGGGATGTGGGTTAGGAAATTCTTATCTGTAGTAAATTCTCTGAATTTATGCAGCGTTTTTCGCTGCTCGAGACGGTTTTGTTAGGTTGTTTATCATTAAAAATAATGTCTTACAAAATCCTTTTCAATTCAATTAAATTCTTTCGTTTAATCAAAATCATTAACATGCATTTACTCCGTAATACACAAAAATACACTATAATATGAAGAAGGAACATACCCACTCCTCTGCAAGGAATAGAGTTTATTGCCCTCAGAATTTTCAACTCATCCGTCTGCTTGGCTACTCGACAAGGCCGGGCAGTTGTTGAAGGTGACGGACTACTCATTTAGGTAAGTACAGATACATTCCTGTAAGTTAATTTAGTGACGGTTGAAAACTAATACAATAATTATTTAGTACTTGTTCATAATATCACCATCTCTCAGTTATTGACGAGTTTACGCAACGTAGACATACTTGTTCATAATATCACCATCTCTCAGTTATTGACGAGTTTACCAACGAAGACAATGTTGTACATATATACGCATGATTTAAAGTGATTTGATAGAATCTGATGATGATTTAGAACGAAATATGATTGTCATTCTTTGTTTAATAATGTGTACTTATTTACAAGTATGTTATATGTGTTATGTGTTATAATTTGTGTTTTAGACAGACTTAAAAGCATTAAAGTTACATTAACTAAGTGGACACTGGCTTCCTTCTTAACAAGCTATCATATGCTGTTTAAATTGACAATCCTACCAACTTTCATTGCCATCAGACTGGTCCAGCCCAAACCGTTTCCTCTTCAGTCATTAGGAAATTCATACATCATCACTAGGATGTTGTGGTTACCATGCGGACTAGGGTTTGATTTCAGGCTGTAATTTATGGTTAGCTTGAAGGTTACACAAGACTGAAGGACAACTTGTGAAGATGCATTAGAGGGGACTGTATCCCAATAACCTGATTTAATTAAATATATTGAGGCGTTCGTTGTATTCACTGAATGCTGTATAAGACCAGAGGTATACGTACAATGTTACACGACTTAAAAGCAGGTTGTGTTATGGACTGCATAGTGTTACGTTCCAGCCCTGTGGTAGCCTCTCGGTACTTCTTGCAAGGAACTAGTGTGTCAGACGACAGACGATCTCCCAGCCGGCTTGGAGGGTATGGCGCTAGCCTTCCCGTGTTTTGTTCTCTTCGTCTGGTTTCCCCGTGCGTTTCTGCGAGATGCAGCGGTAATATTCCGCCTCTAGCCACATCGCGAATATTCCGGTACTCATCATCCGCACTATAAGGAGGAGGCTAGCCGCGAACAGTTAGTCCGAGTTGGACTCAGACAGGTGGAGTCAGTGTGTTGGGGTTCGGTGGCTTGGCTAGGTTGGCGGCGAGTTCTTATTGTTGCTGCGTCGGAGTGTCGAGTGAGTAGCTGGACTAAAGACGGCTGCGGTAGTGTTGGCCGCCATCAGTGTCCCACCGGAGCTGGTATCGTCGCGTGCGGAACGGGATAATGCGATTAAAGCCTGTGTGTGTTTATGAGCACTACAGTACAGGTGTCTCGTAGAGGTAGCTGTCGTCAATGTAATTGGACCAGTCATTGTTGTGAGTATTTTCCTGCTGGTAGGCACTGTTGAGCTCCTGCTGTATAGTTGTCAGTGTTTAGTTGTTCATTGTGTTTGACTGTGTGAATTACTGGACTTCTCCGAAGTTTAGCCAAGGAACAGTCATCGTGTTTTGTGGCCACCAGCCCTGTATTCAAACCTAGCTGTCTGCACGCAATTGCTGTGTGCGGTGAATGGATTTGGAAAAGTGAAAGTAGGGTGAGCCTGTGAATAGTATTATAGCCCTCTCAGGTAATTCCAACGAGCCGGACCGCCTGCTGTATGAAGAGGGCAGGGATTTGTAAATAGCCAGCATATAATGAGTGTTGCCATTCATGGTTGAGTAGAATTGTGTGTGTGTGTGTGTGTGTGTGTGTGTGTGTGTGTGTGTGTGTGTGCATTTATTGCGTCAACCTGAAATAAAGAAGAGCGATAACACACGCGGTGGTTTTTGCGTAACAATATGTAGCACCCTTTCAAGTGAACCACTATATATTCTTCTAATAAACACCTACTGGAATTTAGAATCTTTGTTTTCTCACTTTTCAATCCCGCCTAGTACAGTAATACGAGCTGGGCATAAGTTTCTTTCTCTCCTTATAAAAACACAAAGCAGGTTTCACCAGCTGACGATACAATTAACAAGTTTAGGAATAATTTCAGAAAGGCATAACGAATTATTCTTCTCTTTTGAGCGGTGCTTTGCGTCCCCGAGTATTGAACTCACGTCTTGTCGGTGCAGTGGACCAATGATTTTCTCGTTCCATTTTCGTCTACCAAAGAAGGCAAGTTGCTTTACGTCGCACCGACACAGATAGGTCTTATGGCGACGATGGGACAGGAAAGGGCTAGGAGTGGGAAGGAAGCGTCCGTGGCCTTAATTAAGGTACAGCCCCAGCATTTGCTTGGTGTAAAAATAGGAAACCACG